>NC_043003.1:95738366-95775866 GCF_006345805.1 Octopus sinensis
TACAAAATAAATACAAGATAAAAAAAAATTGTCAACTTTTATTATATTCATTATATATATTGTTTCCGCTATAAATTAATATTACTAAAAAATATTACTAGTCCCTTACACATTAGAAAAAAATAAAAAAACAACTGCCAGTATGCCACATCAGATAGTTTGAGAAGCATTGCTTAAGGTGAAGATTTTGAACAGTTGGATGCCCTTCTTTTTGGTATCTTCCACTTGTTTCCAAGCTAGGTAACAATCTCCCAGTCTACTGAGTAAAAAGCAGCCTGGACATGTACACACAGAGAACTGAAAACAAGTGACTCTGAAATGAGTGGTTTTTATCTTTTAACTTTTATCTATTGTCTTTTGTCTTTTATTTATTTCAGTCATTAGACTGCAGCCATGCTAAGGACTGCCTTAAGGGGTTTAGTCAAATAAATTGACACCCAGGACTTTTTTTTAATCTTTTAAAACCTAGTACTTGTTCAATCACTCTCTTTTGCCAAGCTGCTAAGTTATGGGGATGTAAACAAACCAACTCTGGTTATCAAGCAGTGGTGGTGTACAGACACAAATACACACCACACATACCCATACACACACACACATGCACACACACTCACACGCACACACGCAACACAATACAACACATACACTCACAACACAACACACACACACAGCACACGCACACACACACACACACACACACACACACAACATACAACACACACAATACACACGCAAACATGCACACACATGCATATTTATACATAGATGGGCTTCTTTCAGTTTGTCGACCAGAACCACCCACAAGGTTTTGGTTGGCCTTTGTTTATAGAAGACACTTGCCCAAGGTGCCATGCAATGGAACTGAGCCCCAAAACACACGGTTGAGAAGCAAACTTCTTAATTACACAGCCATACCTGTCCCTCCAGATTACACGTTTTGCCGGAAAAGCAACACCAAACAACAGTGGAGGAAATTTAAGACTTCAACGTATGGATCTCTTTACGCTAAACAATAATTACAATCATAACAACCACAAGCACAGCAACAATAAAAGCTAACCAGTGCAAGATAAAAATAGCAATACTGGCCACGACAACAACTATTGTGGGAGCATTGACATGGGTGTTCAATTTATTGGACACAACAACCAAATCTTCCTCAGATCAACTCTTGTCCGTGTTAAACTTGAAAGAACATATTCAGTTATGTAATCTCAGCTACCTCTAAACAGATCAGATAGACATGGCTTAGATACTTTTGGTCATAGGTATGTTGGATCAGAGAATGATTTGGCTAAACAATGACAACAACAACAACTACTACAATATCAACAGTAAACACAAAAACACCACTAATTCACTAATCAGCCAATAGATTTCAACATAGGATTAATATAAACATTAAAGTACATACCTGATTCCACACAGTTCTTGTTTACTGAATTCTACTTACTAGATATTGGTCAACCTAAGGCTTTAGTAGAAGACACTTGCCCAGGGTGCTACATGGTAGGATCAGAACTCGGAACCTTGTGATTGTAAAAAGAACTTCTTAAGCTTGTTGCTATGCCTGTATCTAAATATGATTTCAGAAAAAAGTTGAGCACTGCACTATGTTAACTCAGCTATCAAATGTTAGATGACCTTTAGATGAAGAATATTATTGTTATTAGCTCTCTAAGATAAAATGGTAATTGAACCAGCAGAGCATCATCATTATCATCATCATCATCATCATTGTCACTGTCATCATCAAAGTTGTCACTGTCAACATTGTTGCCATCGTCATTATCACCATCATCATCATCATCATCATCATCATCATCATCATCATCATTTCAACATGCACTTTTCCATGCTTGCAAATAGATTTTCTACAGCCAGATGCTCTTCATGTCCACCAGTCCACACTTGCTCTAAGGCAAGGTTATACTTTACCATAGCTTGACAAGTTTTCTCATGGAAGATTGATAATGAAAGACACTGCTTATGTGATGGTGACACTCACTTACAGTTGTCATGTGGCATCGAGATATGGTGATACAAATATACACATACTAACTCTTACACAGTTCCACTGCACAGAAGTGGGACTGAACCTGAAACCATGTAATTGGGAAACAAACGTCTTAATCACACAAACATACCTGTACCTATACTGTACTGCATTAAACACCTACACTATTTAATTATCGCTTTCTGATGGGCCTTTTAGTCTTGACAAAGGTATGTCACCTCTTTATTGTTGGTGCTACAAAAAGGGAAAAAATTCCGCTAGTACAGTCTGCAAACCAGTTAGTGTTTAGAAGCACAACTAACCATAGAAACAAAACTGAAAAATGAAATCCAAACAAGGTGAGTTCTTTCAACCCATTTTGGTGAATATTCCCTCTGAATACATATTGACTCTGACACATCCAGCTTATAGTAGGACGGAATGTGAAAGTAAAAAAAATGATGATGATGTGGTTGATAAAATAAATACTAGTCAAGTACTGGTGGGGATTAAATCATCTACTCTGTGTGTGTGTGTAAGTGTGCGCATGTGCATACGTGTGCGCATGTGCATGCATGTGCACATGTCTGTGTATATCACCAGTAGCTTATATACCCGAAAAAGAAGCATGCTCTAAAAGTCAGAGCAGTAATGTATTCACAAGAGATTGATTATATGGCTGGTCATAGTGTGAACAATGGTTTTGCTTCCATAATGTACTTAGCCTTACAGACAACTCATAAGACTTCAATGACTTGTTTGGTAAGCCATCTATAAAGCTAAGCATTTCATGGATGCAAAACCATTGGTCATCCTATGACCAGCCATATAACTAACTTCCTGTGTATATATAAAGGGGTAAAGACCCCCTTCGGTCATGAATGACCATGGGATTGCACCTAGAAAGTTACCCTCCTAGACACAAGTCCGGGCAAGGTTGTTTATGGAAGACCAGCAGTCGCCCATGCATACCAGCCTCCCCTCTCCACGCCACCAGTGTTATCCAAGGGGAAGACAAAGGTCGATACAGCTTGGCACCTGTGACGTCGCAACTCATTTCTACAGCTGAGTGAACTGGAGCAACGTGAAATAAAGTGCCTTGCTCGAGAACACAACACGCAGCCCGGTCCGGGATTCGAGCTCACAACCTCACGATCGTAAGCTCGACGCTCTAACCACTGAGCCATATATATATAAAATATGAATTAGAGATAAAACCACTACTATTAGGCAATTAAATTTGATTTAATACTAAATCTAATTTTTCCCTGTAAGTTTGGAGCCATACTCCCTAATATTATTATTATTATTATTATTATTATTATTATTATTATTATTATTATTATTATTATTATTATTATTATTATTATTATTATTGTTATTATTATTATATATGTGTGTAGAGGCGCAATGGCCCAGTGGTTAGGGCAGTGGACTCGCGGTCGTAGGATCACAGTTTCGATTCCCAGACCGGGTGTTGTGAGTGTTTATTGAGCGAAAATACCTAAACCTCCATGAGGCTCCAGTAGGGGATGGTGGCAATACCTGATGTACTCTTTCACCACAACTTTCTCCCACTCTTTCTTCTGTTGGCCTGCTCGCTTAGCCAGCAGGGTGGCATCACTTGATGGCTAAAACAATGCAAAGCGTGATGTGTAGTACCATCTGATAGCCTGGCTGGTCATGTGATCACGTGATATATCTATATATATATAAAAGTGATGTTGTGTGCTGTCTGTCTCCTACGATTTAGATTCCTAACTACTCCCACATTTTGCAGTGCAGTTTAACCAAAACCGGGTATCTTATAGTCGTGATTCATATCGAGCCCTTCTGGGTATTAGTGCGCGTCTATGATGAGTCTACGATTTAAAAAAATTTACCATCAATTTTTCCCATTTTTAATTCATTTTTGGCATATATAAGGGAAGTAACTCTCTAAAAATGTATTATTAAATCTCAGAACGTAAAAAGCTACAGTAACACCCCCCCCCTTTGTGGTTAGCCATATTGAGATGGCTATTATACTTTACATCTCTAAAAATGCTTATATAGTTATTTCCCTTACAAACCCAAGCAACGCCGGGCGATACTGCTAGTATATATATATATGAAAGATGGAGGTGGAAATAGCACAGAAGTAAGTCTAAGACATTTCAATTTAAGAGGGAATTTAATAATTTAATAAAAATGATTTTTAAAATTTTATAACGAAAATAGTACTGGTTTTGATGAATCTCATCTTATCAAATCTCATCTAATAAAAATTTGAAGTAAAAACAGTTTATCTTCTGTTTGGGAGTCTGACATGTTCTTAACTCCCAGACAGAAGATAAACTGTTTTTACTTAAAATTTTTATAAATCTTTTACTGATATTTGATAAGATGAGATTCATCGTAACTGGTACTATTTTCTTTATAAAATTTTAAAAAATCATTTTTATTAAATCCCTTCTTAAATTGAAATCTCTTAGACATACTTCTGTGCTATTTACACTTTGATCTTTTATACATAAAAATTTGATTTGTATAGACCTCTAATCTTTTTCGACTATACACACACACACACACACACACACACATATATATTGTTGTATTTAGGAATGGTCATTTTGCCAGTTTAGCCAATAAAAACACATGCACTATATATTTGGTGTTAATTTGCTTCAGCTTTATTTATTTTTTACATTAATCTTAATCTTATTTCGGCATCACACTTCTGTGACCTCATCAGTGGTCCTTTGCTTTCTTCTTTCTTATTTGTGTGTCTCTCCTTACTAACGGTCAGCCATTATTACTATCGTTATTATTATTATTATTATTATTATTATTATTATTATTATTATCATTATTATTATTATTATTATTACTATTATTATTATTATTATTATTATTAAGATGGCAAGCTGACAGAATTGTTAGCATGTTGGATGAAATACTTAGCAGTATTTCGCCCATTGCTATGTTTTGAGTTCAAATTCTGCTGAGGTTGACTTTACCATTCATCCTTTCAGGGTCGATAAAATAAGTACCAGTTGAACACTGGGGTTGATGTAATTGACTCATCACCTCCCCGAAAATTGGTGCCCTTGTGGAAAAATTTGAAACCAATATTATTATTATTATTATTATTATTATTATTATTATTATAGAAGGTAGCGAGCTGGCAGAATCGTTAGCGTGTCAAGCGAAATGTTTAGCAGTATTACGTCTGTCTTTACGTTCGGAGTTCAAATTTCTAATGAGGTCAACTTTGCCTTTCATCCTTCCTGGGTCGATAAATTAAGTGCCAGTTGCATGCTGGGGGGGGGGGGGTCAATCTAATCAACTGGTCCCCACTCCTGCAAAACTTCAGGCCTTGTGCCTATAGCAGAAAGGATCATTATCATCATCATCATCATCATCATCATTATCATTATTATTATTATTATCATTATTATTATTATTATTATTATTATTATTATTATTATCATTATTATTATTATTATTATTACTATTATTATTATTATTATTATTATTATTAAGATGACAAGCTGACAGAATTGTTAGCATGTTGGATGAAATACTTAGCAGTATTTCGCCCATTGCTATGTTTTGAGTTCAAATTCTGCTGAGGTTGACTTCACCATTCATCCTTTCAGGGTCGATAAAATAAGTACCAGTTGAACACTGGGGTTGATGTAATTGACTCATCACCTCCCCGAAAATTGGTGCCCTTGTGGAAAAATTTGAAACCAATATTATTATTATTATTATTATTATTATTATTATTATTATTATTATTATTATTATTATTATAGAAGGTAGCGAGCTGGCAGAATCGTTAGCGTGTCAAGCGAAATGTTTAGCAGTATTACGTCTGTCTTTACGTTCGGAGTTCAAATTTCTAATGAGGTCAACTTTGCCTTTCATCCTTCCTGGGTCGATAAATTAAGTGCCAGTTGCATGCTGGGGGGGGGGGGGTCAATCTAATCAACTGGTCCCCACTCCTGCAAAACTTCAGGCCTTGTGCCTATAGCAGAAAGGATCATCATCATCATCATCATCATCATTATTATTATTATTATTATTATTATTATTATTATATTATTATTATTATTATTATTATTCATTAGCATTGTCTCAGCACCAGAGACAAGGGATTTTATTTTTGATTTGATTAGATTGTGCCAAATATCTGTTCTGACCAAAATATATCTTTTTTAATTTCTCCTAGAAATTTCTATAACTGAAATTAGGTTTCATAAGGCAAAACAACAATGAAAGTACTTTTGTGTTAACAGGAGGGGTGAAGAGGTTATTGAATATGAAGAAGATATTTGTTGGTAGAGGGGGAGACGATGAGGAACATGTCAACTGTTTCAAGCAATATTTCACAGCAAAACTCATGCAAGTAAGGAGAGACTTTGGTAAAGATATTTCTTGGTGACCTAAATTTTCTTGTGGTAAAGGCGTTGGTATTTTACAGACTGTGCCTATCTAATTACCAAACTATTGCTATTAGTATTTCTCTCTCTCTCTCTCTCTCTCTCTCTCTCTCTCTCTCTCTCTCTCTCTCTTACTCATTCTTGTTCAAGTAATTCAGTTTCTGTGTCAGTGTGTGAGTGTTGTGTGTTGTCACAGCTGGCCAACTCAAAAGATAAAGTGAGTGGCCAACTGGAAAGATAGGTAGTTCTTATCCGGACAGCACTACACCATTGCTGCAAATGTGTATCCAGTGAGGGGCACCTTACACCAAATAGCTCAGTCTGCAGCTGTAAATACCATGTAAGACATCCCAACCATCCTAATAAAATTGACAAGTGTTTTTCATTAGCTTACAGTATTTGGATAAACTCTTACTCCGATGTGTCATACCTTTTTTTTTTTTTTTTTTGCGACAGTAGAATGTGATTTCAGGGGAATTTGACTACTATTTCTAGAATGTCATATGATTGCAAAGAAACTCACTTTATGGCTTACACAAAATTGCTTTTATCTCAATGGTACAACATAGATCTTAATTTTGCTTTAAGACAAAAATTATGCTATGGCAAATTTTGAAGGGTGGATCCAGATATCTTGAGGTCCTGATATTGTTTTAAACCAGTGATTCTCAACCAGGGTCCTTGCGACCCTTGGAGATCCATACAAGATTTTGTTGTTAAAATTTATGTACAATACATTTACTCTTTTACTTGTTTCAGTCATTTGACTGTGGCCATGCTGGAGCACCACCTTTAGTCAAGCAAATCGACCCCAGGACTTATTCTTTGTAAGCCTAGTACTTATTCTATCGGTCTCTTTTGCCGAACTGCTAAGTTACGGGGATGTTAAACACCAGCATTGGTTGTCAAGTGATGTGGGGGGACAAACACAGATGCACAAACATATACACATACTTACATATATATATATATATATGTGGAGACGCAATGGCCTAGTGGTTAGGGCAGTGGACTCACGGTTGTAGGATCGCGGTTTCGATTCCCAGACCGGGTGTTGTGAGTGTTTATTCAGCGAGGCTCCGGCAGGCGGTGGTGATCCCTGCTGTACCCTTTCACTACTCTTTCTCCCACTCTTTCTTCTGTTGGCCTGCTCGCTTAGCCAGCGGGGTGGCGTCATCTGAAGGCTAAAACAATGCGAACGCATTGTGATCAGCGATGTGTAACTACATCTGATGGACTGGTCGGTCACGTGATCACGTGATATATATATATACATATATACATATATACAATGGGCTTCTTTCAGTTTCCATCTACCAAATCCACTCACAAGGCTTAGGTCGGCCCGAGGCTATAGCAGAAGACACTTGCCCAAGATGCCACACAGTGGGACTGAACCTGGAACCATGTGGTTGGTAAACAAGCTATTTACCACACAGCCACTCCTGCGCCTACAAAGCAATGGTTGCATATTTGCAAGCATGTAATGGTGATTAACAGAGTAATGTTAGTTCTCAGCTGACATCTCGACACACCTACATGCTTTCTGTAATGATCACTTTCTGTCACAATATTGCTCTCAATTATGAATTCATATAAATAGTAAATGGGTTACTGGGATTCTAGTTCCTTTGCAAAACCAATTAACTTTATTCAAATTCTGTAACAGCAATATATCTATTTCTCAATTACTTTTATCCACCATGAAGTTCCTGAATTGACACTCCTTTATCTTTTTCAGTTTTTACTTTCATCTTTCAGTCACTTTTTAACATCATTGCCTCTGTCTATCTCTTCACTTTCCAGTGGTTCATTTTTTAAATTCAATAATGTATATACATAATGCATTGAAAATTCTATAATGTATAGAAAAAAAATAAGTTGTCTATATAGTCCCTACATAGTTAACAGTAGTTCATTATATCATTTAAGTGTGCATTGCTGGTTAAAATTTAAATTGTCTACCCTATCTTCTGTAATTTGGATAAAGGTACAGTAATAAAAAAAAGTTTCTTTGTTACAAAAAAATAATAACACTCACCTAAAAGAGTTTATCTTAAGAGAGCAGGAAAGCAATATGCATAACATGAATGATTTACAGTACTGGTCGAATATATTGTATTACTATAGTAATGGAGTATATGCAGAATCACTGAATTGATAGCTTGTACACAATGAGCAGAGCCCTTCAAAATGCTAATCTCACAATATACACCACTATTGCAACAACCCTTTTGCTACCATATTTCTATTGAAATATACAGCCTTTGTTTCAAATCATTTTGAAAATAATTAATGATTTAGTAAAATAACTTTGTCCATATCAAGACGGTGTTTAGAACATAAAAATTAGCATGAAATTTTAATGAAAGGTGTTAATGTAGAATACAAAATGGGGAGTTTGTATTATGGAACCAATGGTAGTTTGGTATCAAAAGGGTAAATTTAATCCAGGTCTTGTTCAAGTGCAGGAAACAGAAATGATAAAATATACCTTGTCTAAAATATCGTTAAACAATGATGATGATGATGCTGATATAAAAATAAATGTATATCATGCAATAAACCTATTGATTATATTATATTATATTATGTTATGGTATACTGGAAAACCCCCGGCCCATCAGGAATCGCTTGTGTATTAATAATTGGGTATTCTACCAGCAGTATATTGGATAGATATCCCTTAGTGGGTTGGATTCACAACCTCTAACTTCCTTGGAGTTATATATTCATACATACAATGGTTTTCTTTTCAGTTTTCAAGATTATATAGTAGAAGACACTTGCCCAAGATACCATGCAGTGGGACTGAACCCAAAACCATATGGTTGTGAAGCAAATTTCTTTACCACAACATATACTGTATGATATAAAATAATATTGTATAGGATTAAACTTAAGTATTGGGGGTGTCTCTACATGAATACTCAACCTGCTGCAATAAATCTCTCTCAAGTCACAAATCTACCCTTTCAAAAAGTGTGAAAGACACTTTCAATAATATAATTCAAATACACTATTTGTGTAATCAAATTAGGATGGTCATGACAAAAAAAGTCTTCTTTGAATTTAGGATCAGGTCTTAATGGATAGAAGACCTCTGACTGTAGCAACGCAAAAATTGTGAAAATCCTTCCTCCTATGTATCACCAGACTTAGTGGGACTGCCAAATAAATAAATAAATAAATAAATAAATAAATAGATAAATAAAATTTTTTAAATTAAAAATGAGGGCAAGCGTAATATCTTTCCTGTTCTGACTAACCTATGAACATTAATAATATAAATATCTTGATACATTTGTCCACTTTAAGTGTGTCATGTGTCAACATGTGACATAATTACAAGGAAATTCTGAATATTTGGTCAGAATAATCAGCCTCTATGAAGAATTAGAACAAAATTGTTATATTATTTTGGTAGCATGTGAACTGATGCTTGGATGTACTACATTTTAATATGAACATTATATGCATATATAAATATCATCATCATCATCATCATTGTTTTAATGTCCACTTTTCCATGCTTGCACGGGTCAGATGAAGTTTACTGGGGCAGATTCTCCAACAGCCAGATTCCCCTTCCTTGTTGCCAGCCCTCATCTGTTTCCAAATAAGGTAATATTTTCCTATGGTCAGAAATGTTTTTTGCAGAATATTGGAAAAGATTGACACTGCTTGTGTGACAGTGACACTCATTTACAGCTGTCATGTGATGTCAAGACAAGGAGACACATACATACACATGCTCACATTCATACAGATACATATGTGTACATATGATGAGTTTCTTTCAGCTTCCATCTGTGAAATCTATGCACAAGGCTTTGGCTGGCGTGGGGCTATAACAGAATACCCTTGCCCAAGGTGTCACACAATGGGACTGAAGCCAAAGCCATGTGGTTGAGAAGCAAACTTCATAAGTGGCAAAGGCAAATTCATGCTTGTGCTTATATATATATATATATATATATATATATATATATCATCATCATCATCATCATTGTTTAACGTCCATTTTCTGTGCTAGCACAGGTTGGACGGTTCGACCGGGGTCTGGGAAGCCAGGAGGCTGCACCAGGCTCCAGTCTGGCAGTGTTTCTACAGCTGGATGCCCTTCCTAACGCCAACCACTCCGTGAGTGTAGTGGGTGCTTTTTACGTGCCAGGCGAGACTGGCAGCGGCCACGATCGGTTGGTGCCTTTTATGTGCCACCGGCACAGCGTTCCACCGATATATATATATATATATATATATGTGTGTATATATATATATATATATGTATGTATATATATTTACACACACATACGCACGCGCACACACACTCACACACACACACACTGAGGCTCAGGCATAACTCTGTGGTAAGAAGCTTGCTTCCCAACCACATGGTTCCGGGTTCAGTCCCACTACTTGGCACCTTGGGCAAGTGTCTTCTACTATAGCCTCGGGCTGACCAAAGCCTTGTGAGTGGATTTGGTAGACAGAAACCGAAAGAAGTTCGTTGAATATATATATATGTATATATATGTGTTTGTTTGTGTCTGTGTTTGTCTCCCCACCATTGCTTGACAACCGATGCTGGTTTGTTTACGTCCCCGTAACTTAGCACTTCAGCAAAAGAGACCAATAGAATAAGTACTAGGCTTACAAAGAATAAATCCTGGGGTCAATTTGTTCGACTAAAGGCAGTACTCCAGCGTGGCCGCAGTCAAATGACTGAAACAAGTAAAAGAATAAGAAAAAAAAAGAATATGTATGTGTGTTTGTATATATATATATATATATATACACAATTCATAATTAAGGGCAAACGAAAAAATTTCTAATGCCAGATATGCCGAAAAATTGGACATATTGTCCATTAACCATATAATTTTTTCACAATATGCACGCTACTCGAAAAAAGGTCGACAGAAATTTCTAAAACATTCCATTATTACCATATCGGACCGATTTCAGGGTTAGCTTATAACAGCCCTCCCTTTGTCAGTGATACATGTGGCAAAAAGAAATAAATGAGATACTTACTCATACCCAATGGAAGAAGCGAACACTAAGTCATGGGCACAATTAAGTACCCCAAATACATCCAAAACAGAAATACTCTGGCCCATTCGAGACACATGCAATTTGAACTAATGCTCTCACTGAAATCGGTCTGATATGGTAATAATGGAATGTTTTAGAAATTTGTGTCGACCTTTTTTCGAGTAGCGTGCATATTGTGAAAAAATTATATGGTTAATGGACAATATGTCCAATTTTTCAGCATATCTGGCGTTAGAAATTTTTTCGTTTGCCCTTAATTATGAATTGTTTATAGATTTGACCTTTAAAGGTATTTTTTGATATGCTGGCCATTGATAAAATTTTTTTGGGAAAAGAATATTTTTTTCGGAAAAAATTTTATCCTTCATTAGATATATATATATATATATATATATATATATATATATTATATATATATATATTATATATATATATATATATAGAGAGAGAGAGAGAGAGAGAGAGAGAGATAGATAGATAGATAGATACATACATACATACATACATACATACATACATACATACATACATACATACATACATACATATACAAATATATATGCACATATCAATTTATATCTATAGACCATAGAAAGGAGAATAAGTCGCCCCTTCTGTCTGTAGACTGGGATAGCATCTTGGGAAAGTGCTAGCAACCCCGTACCCTCCTGTGCCAGAGATACAGTAAAGATGTCAGCAGCAGGGTATTGGATAACCAACAAAGTGGAGGAGTCCTAGACAAACAACTTGAAGGTTATTGCAGCCAAATGGAAGATTTGTACCATTAGACTACAGCTGGGTGTCAAATAGCAAGTGAGCTGCTACTGCAGACAGTCTCATCTGCCATGCTAATTGCACTATTGTGCACCTCTTGGTATTTGGCATAGAGGTCCAGAGAGGTAGCCTGGTGGGGAGACAAAACCAACTGCCTTACTCACCATCCAAAGACATTTTGTTCAGGGAATTCTGAACAAACAGTCAATGTTGATGCGACTGACAGATGACAATATGCATGTAAGGATATACATGCACATACACAAATATAAATATATATACACATGTGTATGAGTGTGTACATTTGTAAATATGCTTGGGGAGGGTAGGATGTGTATATACATATGTGTGTATATACATACATACATACATACATACATACATACATACATACATACATACATACATGTATATATGTGTGTATATACATACATACATATATATGTGTGTATATACATACATACATACATATACACATCAGAAACCTAGAAATATTAGGTTACTTGAAGAAAGAGCAAAAGAAACTTGCATAAGTAATTCAAATCCAATTTATTAGTGGCATAGTGAAAATTTGTATGATCCAAGATTTTCCATCTGAGATTCTTTCGGTGAATTGATGAAAACACTTGGATGTGTGCATCAACAGCACAACCAACTCATCAACTCAACTGCATATTTATAAAACACCGGGAATTCTCTTAATTCAAAGTCTTGCCACTTTATTAGTGACTGACCTGAAAACACTCTTGCTAAAATGTAGCACTTAAATACACACACACACACATATATATATAACTATATATATATATATACCAAATCAAAATAGATGAACATCAATGGAATTTGTATCTTTGTGGTACCAGTACCGTTGGCACACAAGAAAACCATCCGAACGTGGCCGTAGCCAGTACCGCATCGACTGGCCTCTGTGACGTGGGCACATAACAAACACCATCCGATCGTGGCCGTTCGCCAGCCTCATCTGGCACCTGTGTCGGTGGCACATAAAAACACCAACCGAAGACCCGGCAAGACTAGTCAGGCCATAACCCGTGGCCCTACTTGGGACGTAGTCAGTCCCCTGTGCATACCTTCCTTCCTTCCTGTGACACTTATGAAGACCTGTGAAGACCTGTTGAGGCAAGTGAAAATAAAAAATCAAATCAAATCAAATCAAAATAGATGAACATCAATGGAATTTGTATCTTTGTGGTACCAGTGCCGGTGGCACACAAGAAAACCATCCGAACGTGGCCGTAGCCAGTACCGCATCGACTGGCCTCCGTGCTGTGGGCACGTAACAAACACCATCCGATCGTGGCCGTTCGCCAGCCTCATCTGGCACCTGTGTCGGTGGCACATAAAAACACCATCCGAAGACCCGGCAAGACTAGTCAGGCCATAACCCGTGGCCCTACTTGGGACGTAGTCAGTCCACCTGTGCATACCTTCCTTCTTGTGACACTTGTGAAGACCTGTTGAGGCAAGTGAAAATCAAATCAAACCAAATCAAAATAGATGAACATCAATGGAATTTGTATCTTGTGGTACCAGTGCCGGTGGCACACAAGAAAATCATCCGAACGTGGCCGTAGCCAGTACCGCATAGACTGGCCTCCGTGCTTTGGGGACGTAACAAACACCATCCGATCGTGGCCGTCCGCCAGCCTCATCTGGCACCTGTGTCAGTGGCACATAAAAACACCATCCGAGCGTGGCCGTCTGCCAGCCTCGTCTGGCACCTGTGTCGGTGGCACATAAAAACACCATCCGAGCGTGGCCGTTCGCCAGCCTCGTCTGGCACCTGTGTCGGTGGCACATAAAATCACCCACTACACTCTCGGAGTGGTTGGCGTTAGGAAGGGCATCCAGCTGTAGAAACACTGCCAGATCTGACTGGCCTGGTGCAGCCTTCGGGCTCCCCAGACCCCAGTTGAACCGTCCAACCCATGCTAGCATGGAAAACGGACGCTAAATGATGATGATGATGATGATGATATATATATATATATATATATATATATATAAAATAGTAAAAAGTGAAAAAACTACAGAAGGCTTTCACAAACCAACTTTCTCATCTATATATATATATATATATGCACTTATATATACATATATAGATACATACATACATATATATATATATATATGCAAATATACACACACACACACATATATATATACACATATATATATATACATGTATAAACATGCACACACAAAAGATAAATAGATAGATACATATAGATATACATACATACATACATACACATATACATACATACTTACACACATACATACATACATACATACATACATACATACATACCTATGTACATACGTATGTATGTATGTATGTATGTATGTATGTATGTATGTATGTATGTATGTACGCATGCATACATACATATATATATATATACAAATATACACACACACACACACACATATATATATATACACTTATATATATATATATATACACTTATATATATATATATATATATACATGTATAAACATGCACACACAAAAGATAAATAGATAGATACATATAGATATACATACATACATACATACATACATACATACACATATACATACATACATACTTACACACATACATACATACATACATACATACATACATACATACATACCTATGTACATACGTATGTATGTATGTATGTATGTATGTATGTATGTATGTATGTATGTACGCATGCACGCATGCATGCATGTATGTATGTATGCATGCATGCATGCATGTATGTATGTATGCATGCATGCATGTATGTATGTATGTATGTATGTATGTATGTATGTATGTATGTATGTATGTATGTATGTATGCATGTATGTATGTATCAAGAATTGTCGGAATCATTTCAGTTACATGCAAATATATTTTGTACTGGCATCATAAGCAGGAGAAATGACATGGTCAGTGTACAAAAATCTATATATTCATCCTCAATGTTTACATTATCCATAATAGGGGATTTCTGTCTAGATGCTTGATATCACTATGATATGGTGGCTGGCATGGCTCTGACTGTTGTTATCTGTCAATTTCCAAAGAAATTAACATGATGTCAGCATTTCTGAATTGCTGTAGAACACCAACCCATCTGAAACCATATCTGATTCTATAATACAAAGTTCTTGTTTCATAGTGATTCTAATTAAAACCTTTTGAAAGTTCATGGTTCAATGGTTAGGGTATTTAGTTTGTGATCATAAAATCGTGAACTTGATACTCGCATTGTGGTGCTTTCTTGAGCTTATCACTTTATTTCATGTTGCTCTCATCCACTCAGCTGGCAAAAATAAGTTGTACCTGTATGTCAAAGGGCCAACCTTGTCACATTCTGTGTCACACTGAATCTCCCTGAGAGCTACATTAAAGATATATGCGTCTGTGGAGTGCTCAGTCACCTGCATGCTGATTTCACAAGCAGGCTGTTCTTTTGATCAAGTCATCTGGGGATCAAGTCATCTGGGACACTCACTGTTGAAACCAACCATGTCAATTTTTCTAAGTTTATGTAAAACCTTTCTTCAAAATTTCAAATAAATTTATATTCCAAACACCACCTTAATATTGACAAAATTATTTTGATAAATTCTATATTTTCAAAATTAATCTAAAGCAAGTCTGTGTATTACAACTGGAATATAGAAACACAAGGGTTAATGTTTGTTTTCCATGATATCAGAAGGCCAAACAGCTTATTACATACATGCACACACCATGCACACTTCCCGGTCTGTCTGTCTAGCTCTCTCTCTCTCTCTCTCTCTCTCTCTCTTTCTCTTTCATATACATGCACACACACACACTTTCTCTCTTTCACATTCACATGGATGCCCACGCACACACACACACACACAGAAATTAATGATGATAGATGTAGTATAAATTTTGACAAGGTGTGCTCCAGTTGTTTAGTCAATGAAAACTACCGAATCATTATACCATAGTGATGTATTAAAGTGTTAAACAGCTGAGTGTTTCACCAATCCTTGTACTCTTTAATCTTATCCTCAGGTAGACTCAGTATTATAAACTGTACAATGAAGCTGGCCCTTTGAATAACAAGCACATTCCATTCAATGAACCTCACCCAGTTTCCATCTATCTAATTCCATTCACAAGGAGGCTTGGGTTAACCCAAGCTAACAGCTGAACACACTTGCTCAAAGTGTCATGCAGTGAGACTGGACACTGGGATTTCATGTTTGCCATACACAAATTCACACAAACATAAATTCACGTATATGCCAGACACATGTTTGTGTATACAAGTACATATAAGTAAATGCTCCAATTTTGATGTCGCAGCTGGTTTTGTGCCAACCAACATTTATTGATTCCTGATTTCCTTTCAACCAGGAATTATGTCATATAAATAAACATCATTGTGTGCTCCAGCTGATAAACCTTTCAATGTTCCTATATCTTCAACGTTTAAAATGTGGGGTTTTTTTTTGTCTTCTACTCTTCACTTACTTCATACATAATACCATTTGAATATCAACCTTAGGCCAGTGAAAAACTTCTATTCTGCTACTTGACCAGCTAAAAGTAGCAACCAAATCTCACTCAGACCTTATCATGAAAACAAAGCACATTACTAAAATTGCCAAGAAGGCTGAGGGTGTCTTGGAATCACTTACCAAGTCCTTTGTGAGCCGCTCTCCAGCTTTCTATCTGAGGCTTTATATAGCTATGGTGCGGCCTCACCTGGAATTTGCATCACCAGTCTGGAGCCCCTATCTTGCCCAGGATATTAATCGTCTGGAAACTGTTCAGCAACGTGCAACCAAGAGAATACCCTCCATCAGGCATTTGCTATATTCTGAACGCCTTAGTTCTCAGGGCATGGATACATGGATACATTGAAACTCCGACGTCTGGCAGCTGACTTAGCAGACACCCATAAAATTATTAACCATCTTACAAACAATAACTCTGAGCACCTTTTCAAACTCCACCTGTCTAACACCCGTAGACATGTTTACAGAGTCAGAAAGCAGCACGGCTCCCGTGACTTTCAGAAATATTTTTTCACACTAAGAGTTGCTGAAGCATGGAACAGACTGCCGGCATCAGTTGTTAGTTGTCGGAGCACGGCATCCTTCAAAACTTCCATGCTTCCTGAGATTCGCCAACACTACACCTGATTTTCTTCCCTCCATACACACGCAAACATGTATCTGACTCATACACTGTTCACTTCCTAGACATTTGTACATTACTGCATATGCTTTATACACACTTTTGACAAGTTGTGGTGCACCTGAGCACTGTATACAATAATTTATTTTTATAGATATAAATATATTTTTAAAAATACAAGAAGAAAGAAAAATACATTCCATAACATAGTCCAAGAAATTCTAAAAAATACGAGATGGTGACAGTTAGAATGCTTTTTAACATCAGTATGCTCAACTCTACCTCAATTAATCGGAATGCTCACAGCTGCCATATTCCTATCGCTCTATGTCACGCTGGTGAGATCCATATTGGAGTATGGGATACAAGCCTCTTCTCCTTATCTCCTCAAAGACATACATCATCTCGAAAGAGTCCAGAAGCTGGCTACCCACATGGTTCTTGGTCTCAAGCATTTGTCTTATGAAGAAAGGCTGAAGATGCTCGACCTTTATTCTCTAGAAAAATGACGATGCCGTGGTGATCTCATTCTCGCTCACAACATCATAAGCGGAAAGTGTAACCTCTCAAAAGAGCTGTTCTTCACTCCTGCTCCAGAGCGTCAGCTGCGGGGTCACTCCGAAAAGCTCTATCTGCGACGATTTCATCTCAATCGAAGGAGAGGGGCTTTCTCCATCCGGATTGCAGATCTGTGGAATAAGCTGCCGGACGAGATAGTGAAGATGCCGACGACTGCTCAGTTCAAAGTTTCTCTTGACCAGAAATGGCCTGAACTCTTTGCATGAACACCCTCCCTGTACGTAACTCCATGTCCCCCTACATGGCCTTGCTTTTTGCTTTTTGAGCCCAAAAATTAACTTAACTAACTAACTTAACTTAACTTAAACACAGCAAAAACAACAATATCAAATGCAAACCAAGGCAAGTTTGTATGTGGTCACCCAGTGTGCCGGAAATAAATGCTATGCTTCCTTTAACCCTCTTCTTACCATATTTACATTGAAATATACTGCCTTTGTTTCAATTAATTTTGAAAATAATGAAGAATTTATTAAAATAGCTTTATTCATTTTCAGGCTGATGTTTGGAATATAAATTAATATGAAGTTTTGTTGAAGCTTTTAACTTAAAGCACTTAAAAAGTAAAAGAGGGAGTTTAGCGCAGCTCCCATGACTTTAGGAAACATTTTTTCACGCTAAGAGTTGCTGAAGTATGGAACAAACTGCCGGCATCAGTTGTTAGTTGTCGGAGCACTGCATCCTTCAAAACTTCCATGCTTCCTGAGATTTGCCAACACTACACCTGATTTTCTCCCCTCCATACACACACAAGCATGTATCTGACTCATACACTGTTCACTTTCCAGACTTTATATGCACTTTCTGACAAGTTGTGGTGGACCTGAGCACTGTATACAATAATTTCATTATTATTATTATTATTATTATTATTATTATTATTATTATTATTATTATTATCATTATTATTATCATTATTATTATTATTATTATCATTATTATTATTATTATTATATTATTATTATTATTATTTTATTATTATTATTATTATTATTATCATTATTATTATCATTATTATTATTATTATTATCATTATTATTATATTATTATTATTATTATATTATATTATTATTATTATTATTATTATTATTATATCATAGAACTGGGGGTAGATCCAAGTAAGCTGGTATTTCGAAATGGTTAAGATAGCACTGTGCCATTTTAATACAAATAGCTTATCTTAGATGATCTTGCATAACATCATATCACATACATAACACATGACAGTAAAAAAAAAAGATGTGCCTTTCATCATAGGTCTGCTCAGTCAAAACCAAAGTGGGGTAAAACAACAATGACACTGAATGAAATAGTGATGCATACAGACACAGATAAAAAAAATTAAAAAAGAGAAAATAAAGATTGTTTGATGTTCATAGCTGTCTCATAGAATTGATGATGTGGAGGACGCTTTTAACACTTCAGAAGTCTCACTTTCCAACAAAGCAATTTTTCTTTTTACACCGCAGCTTTAGCTTGACACTCATATAGGCTAGCAACTGATGAGCGAAATGTACAATTTCCTGTAATTCGGATCACTTCACTGCCCCAGCAGACAAAATGGAAAAGATGTTGCTCCAGAGAATGGTGAGGAAGATGCACTGGAACATCCACTCCGAGTCAGGGGGTTCACACTTGCAGATAACTATCATCACCCTGATAGTGGTGAGCAGGGTGATATGGTCCAGGGGCCTAGAATGCATGAGGTCTCCACTGCCATGTAAACCTGTCAGAGAGAGACTGATTGAACAAGGACTGAGATCAAGTCAAAGACTTAACCCATTAGGCATTTTGTCTTTCTTCTATAATGTTCATTTTACCAAATAAAATATTAAGTACACATGTTATCCCCAAGCAGACATTTATTACTGGAAAGATATTTCTGTATAATATTTGGTAGGAATAGTAATTTGTATTTGGAATTAAGGAATTATAACACTTGGTGGGTAAAACGGCATAAGACCGTTGCTTTCCTTTGCAACCGACTCGATATTCAACAATTGGGAATCTAAAATCATCTGCTTTCATATTGGAACCATCTGTTTCCATATTGGAACTGTCTGCTTCCGTATTGGAACCATCTGGTTCCTTAATGGAATCGTCTTCCTCATCAGACAGTGCAGTGAGATCAATGTAAATCAGTTCCTTATTGGCAACTGTTGATATGGCATCAACAACAACGCATTCACTGTCTTTAATTTCAAAAATGTCATTACAACGAGCACCAGAAGAATTATAATGGTTGGATGACGAAGCTTTCGGTGAATCAGATTCCACTACAATTTCATCGTTAATGCTATCAGATTGGTTGTTAGATGTAGTCATGTCTTTACTGATATTCATATTTTAATATATAATTCTTAAAATTTATAGTTAGTAACTATCATGTTTGGCACTATTTCATTTCGTTGACTCACCACTTATCCCTTTTGTTAATCTTCAGCATTCTCTTTTCCATGGCTCTTTGTGTTGATTTTTATATATTTTCAATGATCTTGTTGGTAGTCCATGCTTCTGATGTATATGTAATAGAAGACAACCTACACTGGTTAAAGACCCTTTCTTTTTTTTTAGATATATGGGCAAATTACAGCACATGACTTGGCATTAAAGTAATAACAATTCAGTAGCCTACTGATTCTTTATTAAGACAACAGTCTCAGTCTCTGTTTGTGTGGACTTGTTAACTCTCTACTTTTCTTTATTAAGCCTACATGTCTTTCTTTTCTATCAATGCCTTCACTTCAGTCTTTTCATTACCACTCACTCTTCATTCCTCTGAAGTTAAAAAGACACAACTCATTATTATCATTTTTGGGGGGCATGTTTTCTGGCCAATACCACTCCTACTGTAATTTGAAATTAATGGAACTTACCCTAACCACAACCATTTATTCTCTCATCTAACTTTACTCAACTGGACCTCCATAGCCATTCAATGTATATATTTTAAAAAATCCTGTTTAATTAAATATCATCAGGAATTGTATTTAATATTTAAAATATTTTCTGTATTGTAGAAGTATGACCAGTTTATTGCACATAAATGTTAACAACAAAATGTTATATGAAACCCCAAGGGCCATGTGGACCCCAGTTGAAAACCACTGGTTTAGATAATGCCCTTTCCCCACTGACTGAAGAATAAAACATCTTACTAATTCTGGCACAAAGCTAGTAATTTTGAAGAGAGGGAGCCAGTCAATTATATTGAGCCTAGTACTTCACTGGTACTTTAATTTATTGACCTCAAAAGGTTGAAAGGCAAAGTTGACCTTGGCAGGATTTCAGTTCAGAAGAAATTCCAGAAAGTGCCAGAAGAAATGTTGCTAAGCATTTTGTCCAGCATCCTAAGGATTTGGCCAGCCCACTAGATGTTGAATGACAATGAATGGAAAAATGATAATTTTTAGTTTGCATTTGTTTCTAAAACCTTATAATATAGGAAGTAAAATTTAAATTCCGTTGGAAAACAGAAGTTTGTATGATATTGTATATTAATCTTGTTTTCTTTCAATTTTTTTTAACCTTCAAATATTGAATCAAGTAATATTTTGCTGAAAACTAAATACCCAGCAGAATATTTTATGATTAAATTTGTTAAGATATTACACACTTGAAACTAATTTCCTTTTGCTATTTTTCTTTGTTTTTGTAATTCTATTCAACATTTCTGAATTTCATATTCTCCTATGAGTATATGCTATTTTAATTCTTCAGCTTCCACACTAATTTTGCCAGTCTTTTAATGAAAGAAAATATTAAAATAACACAAAACAATTTTTTTTTTTGTAAGTGGACATGCACGCCTATTTAATATTGTGCTAGGTTTAAGGGGAATAACTCTATCGATACTAGATTTAAATTTACATAAATAATTTTCTTTGAAATTTCCCTAAGAAACATAAACACATTTTTATTTCTAATTCTTTGTGTTTTCATGCAAAAATGTGGAGTGCTAAACACATGTTATAATCATGTGGTGGCAAATCTTATTATTTACTTGTTCTTAGGTTTTTCAGTGGTTTACATAAGTGAACCCCTACTCATTGGCAAGTCTGATATAATAAAATTGAATAGGGTGGTCAGATCTATTTAAAAATGTTGGTTGAGCGCTTTTCAGTTGATCATATTAGTTGTAATGGTGATTGGTCATATAGTTGATTAGTGACAAAAACTGATCCAAAGCCATCGTTCTTTGCCTCACAGAGAAACTCTACATTTTCTGTAACCTGGCTCAATTCTAACAAAAGATCCAAACATCAATTCATCCAAACTCTAATATATAAGATCATGCTGACCAATTCCAAAGCAAACCCAAGCCTTGATGCCTGGTGAAAAGATGGACTTCACCAACAATGCAACCAGCTATATGACCAATCACATGCTTAACCACACCACTAGTCACATGATCAACGACTGGATTAACTCTAAAGCAGAAACATCTGTTGACATCTGCCAGAATAGCAGACATCATTGACAATGTTACCAGCATTGTCCACCTTCATGTTCTGAGCTCAAATTCCACTGAAGTCGAATTTGCCTATTCTTTCGGAGTTGATAAAATAAGTACCAGTTGAACACTGGGGTTGAAGTAATCTACTTAATCCCTCTCTCAAACTAGCTGGCTTTGTGCCAAAATTTGAAACCAATATTACCAACCACATCACTGACTTCAAAACCAGAAAAGGCACTCAGTACTTTTAAATGTCTTGGTTACATCATTTCATACCCTCCACCCTCCATCAGGCATTTGCCATATTCTGAACGCCTTACTTCCCTGGACATGGATACATTGAAACTCTGACGTCTGGCAGCTGACTTAGCAGACACCCATAAAATTATTAACCATCTTACAAACAATTACTCTGAGCACCTTTTCAAACGCCACCTGTCTAACACCCGTGGACATGTTTACAAAGTCAGAAAACAGCACAGCTCCCATGACTTTCGGAAACATTTTTTCATGCTAAGAGTTGCTGAAGCATGGAACAAACTGCCGGCATCAGTTGTTAGTTGTCGAAGCACTGCATCCTTCAAAACTTCCATGCTTCCTGAGATTCACCAACACTACACCCTATTTTCTCCCCTCCATACACACACAAACATGTATCTGACTCATACACTGTTCGCTTTCCAGACATTTGTACATTACTGCATATGCTTTATACGCACTTTTGACAAGTTGTGGTGCACCTGAGCACTGTATACAATAACTTCATTATTATTATTATTATTATTATTACTTCAAATTCACCAATGAGTATGGTTGATTATAGCCAACTACAGGAAACTTTGTAACATAAAACAATAATCTAGTTTACAAATCCATGATAATCTCTCAATTATATAATTGAAAGAGAGAACATGGGGTAAATGAATACCTGGTTTTAGTAAACACTTATTTTCTTGCACTATAAAGTAGACATCATCATTAACACACATTTTTTCACTCTGTGGACAGAAAATATTGACTGGTATAGTTAGTTTCTGTTTCAAAACTTCATTACAGATTGGTCATTCATTTTCTGTCCAGAGGTTATGGCTATTCATAGTATGCACATACCCTCAGACATAACTAAATTGGTTTGTCTAATTTGCATATCAAAGCAAACTTAGGCATTGTAAGCAAATTAATAGAAACACTATATAGAAACAAAGAAGAAATATAAGATAAACTTACAAGACTTTGTTCTTATTGTCATAAAAGTAAATACACCCCCCCCACACACACACATACACACACACATCCTGGCTCTCTGCTGGTTATGATGACGAGTGTTCCAGTTGATCCATTCAATGGAATTGCCTGCCTGTGAAATTAATGTGTAGGTGGCTGGGTACTCCACAGACATACGTGCTATCAATTTAGTTCTCAGAGAGATTTGGTGTGACACAGAATGTGACAAAGCTGATCTTTTGAATTACAGGTACAACTTATTTTTGCCAGCTGAGTGGCCTGGAGAAACAAGAAATAAAGTGTCTTGCTCAAGGACACAATGTGCTGCTGGAAATTGAACTCACAACCTTACAGTTGTAAGCCAATTGTCCCAGCCATTAAATCACATGCCTTCTCTCCCCTCATCTCTCTCTCTCTCTCTCTCTATCTATCTCTCTCTCTCTCTCTCTCTCTCTCTCTAATCTGTCTATCTATCTATCTATCTATCTATCTATCTATCTCTCTCTCTCTTTCTCTCTCTCTCTCTCTCTCTCTCTCTATATATATATATATATATATATATATACTGTTGTGTCTGAGGAGAGTCATTCTCTTTTAGTGCCTTATTATTTAACACACTCACCGGTAAAATTTCCACTTATTTCTTATTTTTTTATTTTCTAAAATTTTCGTTGTGTCTTGCAACCTTTTCAATAGTCTTGACTCTCAAGACTATTCTTGACTCTCAAGAGAGTCAAGACTATTGAAAAGGTTGCGAGGCGCAACGAAAATTTTAGAAAATAAAAAAATAAGAAATAAGTGGAAATTTTACCGGTGAGTGTGTTAAATAATAAGGCACTAAAAGAGAATGACTCTCCCCAGACACAACAGAATATGCTTCAACACACGAACTCATATAAAGAATCTTGCAAACCAAATCCAAAAACGAAATATATATATATATATATATAACTATAATAATAAGGGTTTTTTGCAACAAGTTGCTTAAACCACATACCAAAAGTATTAGAAATAGCAGCCAAATGACTACTATTTCCTTTTACTACAAAAATAAGTCTCCACAGACAACAATATCTATAACTCACATATGGCAAAAAAGAAGAAAAACAACGAAATCACACAGTCTTTGGATAGATAGATAGATAAATAGATAGATAGATAGATAGATAGATAGATAGATAGATAGATAGATAGATAGATAGATAGATAGATAGATAGATAGATATATTAAATTCCCTTCCATGTCAGTTGGCTCTGATGAGCATATTTATATAATTGGTTTGTTGCCTAACACTCCATTGTATTTTTTGTGTGAAACTGATTGGTAAGACACACACACACACACACACACATATATATAAACTGAGAAAGAGAGAAAATAAGTGAATGAATACAAGTGTCAGCTGCTGTAATGTAATCATTCAGGTTGTAGGAATAACCATCATCTGTGTTGTTGTCTCTTCATATTTGGCGGGTCCAGCTATTGAATTTGGGTTCATAGTGGACAGAGATGGACATGAACTCATGACTACATCTATTCTCTGTTTTCCTATCTGCTCTGTTCTCCCCTATTCTCATGTCTATTTCTCTGACCACTCTTAGACCTGGTGTAATTTTCTCCTCAGCTTGACTGATTTGCAATCAGCAAGTCTTGATTCGTCTATTTTTTGTTGATGTCATTTAATGAAATCTGATGTGTAGTTGTTGAGTGACATTGGTTACTCTTTTACTCGTTTACTCTCTTACTTGTTTCAGTCATTTGACTGTGGCCATGCTGGAACACCGCCCTTTAGTCAAGCAAATCGACCCCAGGACTTATTCTTTGTAAGCCTAGTTCTTGTTCTATCAGTCTCTCTTGCCGAACCGCTAAGTGACAGGGACGTAAATACACCAGCATCAGTTGTCAAACGATGTTGGGGGGACAAACACAGACACACAAACATATACACACACACATACATATAGATATATATATATACATATATATGACGGGCTTCTTTCAGTTTCCGTCTACCAAATTCACTCACAAGGCTTTGGTCAGCCCGAGGCTATTGTAGAAGACACTTGCCCAAGGTACCATGCAGTGGGACTAACCTGGAACTATGTGGTTCGTAAGCAAGCTACTTACCGCACAGCCACTCCTATGCCTAATTTTTTTTTCTCTGACATCAGCACTCAGTTTGAAAGATCAAGTTTTTGTTTATGGAAATTGGAAAGAAAAAAAATCAAGTTCCAAATTCAAATTTAGGCAGAGGTCTGTTATGTGTATATCTAAGATTAAATATACAAATATTATCTATAATATATCATTGTTTAAAATAAGCTTCCTTTCTTGTATTTTAAGTATAATGAAATTCTTAAGTGAATTAGCATTTCTTTCTCTTATTTTTTCCTGTGTGGTAATTTTTCAAACTTTATCAGGTGTGTGACAATTTAGCAAATTTCATGTGAAATTTTTGTGTTTCAAACAAGATACATTGCTTATTTCAATATTTAAAAATGGTGCAAGGGTGTAAGATATTATCATACTTTACTACAAAATGAATGTCATATGTTTAAATCATAGCAAAAACAGTACAAGGGGTGGTTGTAATCCACCAGCAGTACAAGT
Source organism: Octopus sinensis (assembly GCF_006345805.1). NCBI lineage: Eukaryota > Metazoa > Mollusca > Cephalopoda > Octopoda > Octopodidae > Octopus > Octopus sinensis. The sequence continues at coordinate 95,764,675 of NC_043003.1, forward strand.
TTGATTTCTAATTAAATCCCTTTAATTTCACACCATTCCTTGTATCTCCAATTTTTCACCATGGTCTACAAACTAGAGAGACAGAGGGACTTTGCCAAGCTGTCTTGTCATTGGTATAATGCATAATTTTGAAGCCTTTTGTAGTCACAGGAAGATTAAATGATATGAAAACATCTTTAATCCTTTTGATACCTATTTCTTTACTATCCACAAGGGGCTAAACACAGAGAGGACAAACAAGGACAGACAAACAGATTAAGTCGATTTTATTGACCCTCCAGTGCATAACGGGTACTTATTTAATTGACCCCGAAAGGATGAAAGGCAAAGTCAACCTCGGGGGAATTTAAACTCAGAACGTAACAGCAGACAAAATACCGCAAAGCATTTCACCCGGCGTGCTAACGATTCTGCCAGCTCGCCGCCCAAATCCTTTTGATACCAATCCATCTCAGACTGCCCTTGGTCCTATGATACAAACATCCTGTTTTAAAGGGATCTAAATTGAAATCTTCCCTCAAAATTTCATGTTAATATATGTTCCAAACATCAGCTTAATTATAGCAATGTTATTTTACTCTTTACTCGTTTACTCTTTTACTTGTTTCAGTAATTTGACTGCGGCCATGCTGGAGCACCGCCTTTAGTCGAGCAAATCGACCCCGGAACTTCTTTGTAAGCCCAGTACTTATTCTATCGGTCTCTTTTGCCGAACCGCTAAGTGACGGGGACGTAAACACACCAGCATCAGTTGTCAAGCAATGCTAGGGGGACAAACACAGGCAAACAAACACACACACACATACATATTTATATATATATATATATATATATATATATATATATATATATATAAATATATACATATACATATATATGACAGGCTTCTTTCAGTTTCTGTCTACCAAATCCACTCACAAGGCTTTGGTCGGCCCGGGGCCATAGCAGAAGACAAGATGCCATGCAGTGGGACTGAACCCGGAACCATGTGGCTGGTTAGCAAGCTACTTACCACACAGCCACTCCTGCGCCTTTCAAAATTAATTGGAACAAAGTCAGAGTATTTCAATAGAAACTTGGTAGTAATAGGGCTAAATATAGCTCTAAACAATAAATAAGCCACTCTTTGCAAGAAGTTTGGGTGTTTCAGTATCTTTGTTTGACTTAATTTTGTGTCACTCACACTGTCATGATAATCTTCATACCAACGTGTTGCTTATTACAGCTTAACCATTCTGGTTTATATATCTGCTTTACAGGTGTGGTGGCACCACTGATTAACGTATGTAGTAGATATAGTATGGCTGAATGGTAAATAAGTTCACTTCACAGCCATGATGTTCCTGGTTCGATTCCACTGTCTAGCATCTTGGGTAAATGTCATTTTTCATAACCTCTGGTTGGCTTGTATTTTATGAGTGAAATTGAGTAGATGGAAACTGTGTAGAAATGTTGGACGGATTGTATCTGTAAATCAAAAGGCACAACCTTATCACACAGTTACACAGCCTTGTCACACATTTACATAGCCTTGTCACATAACCTTGTTACACAGCCTTGTCACACAGTGTGTCACACAGTGTGTCACACTGATTCTACTTAAAAATTAGATCAAAGGTATGTGACTGTAGAGTGCTCAGTCACTTACATGTTAATTCTGGAACAGGTAATTTACTTGATCAAAAACTGAATCCATGTCATCAAATGATAGAGATCCACCAACATATGTGATATGACGAACATTCATAAGGTATTGTAATATCATGAAAATTTATCAACTTACACATTAACAGCTTGTGATATTAATCACTGCTAAAGTATGGCAATGGTGGGGGAGTATAACATACATTTAGCACACTATGAACTAAGTATCCTGATATCACATTATAGTTTGTTGTTTGTTTTAATATAAGAAAAAGTAAAGCCCATGACCTCTGCCCACTCTTCCACACTGTTGAGACTAATGTGACTGATATACATGTGGAATGTCTGTCAGTCTGCCAGATATCTCTCTGCATCTTTTGTGAACCAATGGATCTGCAAAATTATCAAGTTCCCACCAACTAACTTCCTACATATTGAATAAGATCACCTTTCAGATAATATAAAGATGTTTCGAAACCTTTAACTAACAAGCACATTCACTTTTACCATGCTTCTAAGTTTGGAACATTTTGAGAATTTTTTTTGTTTTTAAGATTTTGCAACAAGAATCAGATCATCAGCATACAAAAGATTACTTTAGAAAACCACACCTGAACTAAAATTATCAGGTAGGGGCTGAAGCCAGAAATCTGGTGAACACTTACCTGTACACTAAAGTTTTTCACTAAACTCATTGTTAATCCTAACCTTGCTCACAGTACTCTCAAATATGTTTGGAATGAGTTTAGTAAACCATCCTTTCGTACTTAGTTTTCTTTCTACCCCACCAGCCTCAAGTAAGGGAAGGGAATTTGTTAGGGGCTTTCTCAAATCAACAGATGCAAAGCATAGTAATATTTATCCACACTTAAACATGAATGTTCTATTAGGACAAAGTATACTGCAGTAGATACCACGAGAGTAACTCTCATATTGACTTTCAGTGCAACATGCAGTTGTTTTATATTACTAGAGGGGAGATAAATCCATGCCATCTCCAGCACTGAGACTATCAAGTCACCTTGGCACTGGAAGTGGTGGGGATTTTGAACTAAAACTCAATATAAGAGTTTCTATCATGGAATCTATTGCAGTATAGCTTGTCCCAATAAACATTACCTCTCAGGATGAATGCTGCCTCTGTCTATAACGTATATTTTTTTTTAGCAAAGTATAGGGGTTGTTGTTGGTTAAGAACTTCTCTTGTAGTTGCATTAGTAAACATATGGAATCTGTAGATTTGTGAACTGACACAAATCCAAACTTGGAAAATGAAGAGATTGAAATAGAAATATATTTTTGATATCTGAGCATTTAAAGACTTGAGAAATAACAAAGAGGTAAAATAAAAGTTATAACTGATAATTTTGTTTTTCTAATGACACGACATTTATTTAAGTATTTCCTGCAGGTAGATGAACTGAAGAAATGTCGAATAATGTATATTGTTGTTCACTGTTGCTGACACTGTCGCCACCAGTGTTGTCATTGTTTTAACCCTTTCATTATATACTGCCATTGTTTCAATTAATTTTTTTAAATAATTAAGAATTTAGTAAAATAATTTTGTCATTAACCTGGTGCTTGGAACTTAAATTTTTTAAAAATCTTATGGAAAATTTAAATTTAGATCACTTTAAAAATAGGATGTTTGTGTCCTAGAACCAGGGGCAGTCTCAGGCAGGTTGGTAACAAAAGGGTGAGAGTCCACTGTCTCATGCTTTCAAGGGTCTGATGGAATTCATTGAGGTAGATTTTTCTATAGCCAGATACCTTTTCCTGTTGCCAAAACCTCACCTATTTCCAAACAAGGTAAAATTTTCCAATGGCTGAACATGTTTTCATGGAAGGTTGTAGGAAACACCGCAGCTGGAATGATGGTGACGTCCCTTTACAGATATTGCATGATGTCTCAACAAGGACACACACACTATAGGCTTCCATGCAGTTTCTGTCAACCAAATCCACTTAGAAGGCTTTGGTCAGCTTGGGGCTATAAAGGAAGACATTTGCTCAAGGTGTTGTGCAGTGGGACTGAACAAGGAACTAATATCATTGGGGAAGTGAACTTCTCTGTTATTTACCCATGACTGTGTCTTTACTGTTCATAAACATCTGAAGTGGATTTGAGTCCACAACCTATACTTAAACCTGGCATTATAACACATTATCTAACATCTGTTCCACTTGGCTAATTTATCTTCTCAAACGACTGTACCCTATATGAATGGAATGCGAATAACTGGGTCAATAGCATGATAAACAATCAAGCCAAGGCTACACATTCAGCTGATCCTATTTTGTCATGATACTTTGTGTTGAATTTATGACCCAAAACACTTTGTACCAAACAACTAAGTTAGCCACCTCTATGCAGGTACTATGAAGTGATTTACTTCATAATTGAATGCGTCAACATCATAAATTGAATAAGTGTTTTGTAGGTTTGTGCTGCTGAATTTTCCATTATTTAATATAAACAGTACCTAAGGCAACAAGCAGGCAGAATTGCGGCGAGCTGGCAGAAACGTTAGCACACCAGGCGAAATGCTTAGTGGTATTTCGTCTGTCTTCACGTTCTGAGTTCAAATTCCGCCGAGGTCAACTTTGCTTTCATCCTTTCAGGGTCGATAACTTAAGTACCAGTTACGCACTGGGGTCGATGTCATTGACTTAATCCATTTGTCTGTCTTTGTTCCCTCTATGTTTAGCCCCATGTGGGCAATAAAGAAATAAGAATTGCTAGCATGCCAAGCAAAATGTTTGGCAATATTTCCTCCTTTATACTCTGAGTTCAACTTCCACAAAGGTTAGCTTTTCCTTTCATCCTTTTGGGGGTGGGGGGAATCAATAAAAGAAATACCAGTTGGACATTGGGGTCAATGTAATTGACTTAGCTTCTTCTCATGAACTTGTTGACTTTGTGCCAAAATTTGAAGCCAGTATAAATTGTACCTAGTGGTAGCCATGCCTCTCTTTTATCTTAAAACTTATAAACTCCAGAGGTAAACTCGGCTCAGAGGATCATGTAGGTGTATCAAAGGATAAAGGGTGGCATAGTGGTTAGGGTATTCAGTTCACGATTGTATGGTCACAACTTTGATTCCTGGTGTCACAGTGTGTCCTCAAGCAAGATACTTTAGTTCGTGTTGCTCTGGTTCACACAGCTGGCAAAAATGATTTGTAACTGTATTTCAAAGGGTCATTCTGAATCATACTGAACTTCCCTGAGAACTATGTAAACCCTTCAGCATTTAAATCAGCCATATCTGGCCCAAATATTTTACCTGCTTCATGTTCAAACTGGTCAGATCCAGCCTCTCACACCTAATCTACAATATCATTATAAAAATATGCAGTCATGTCATCAAAGTCTCAAAGCTACAAGATAATGCAAATTTAATTGAAAACAATGAGAATAAATAAACCTTACATTTGACAGAGCAAACTAGCTTCTGTCACATGACAGGGGGAAAAACTAGAAGTTGTTGATAGCTTCTGTTACCTAGGTGAGCAAGTCAGTAGTGTGGGTGGATGCTCTGAGAGTGTAGCTGCTAGAATAAAAATAGCCTGGGCAAAGTTCAGAGAGCTCCTACCTCTGCTGGTGACAAAGAGCTTCTCGTTCAGAGTATAAGGTAGACTGTATGACGCATGTGTGCAAACAGCCATGCTACATGGCAGTGAAACAATGAGCCGTGACTGCTGAGGACGTGCGTAAGCTTGCAAGGAATGAAGCTAGTATGCTTCACTGGATGTGTAATGTCAGTGTGCATACACGACAGAGTGTAAGTCCCCTGAGAGGAAAGTTGGACTTAAGAAGCATCAGATGTGGTGTGCAAGAGAGACGACTGCACTGGTATGGTCATATGTTGTGTATGGATGAGAACAGCTGTGTGAAAAAGTGTCACACCCTAAAAGGTTAAGGGTACGAGTGCCTGTGGATTATTCAGCCAGATGCACATAAATTTCCTGAGCTTGCTATTCCATTCATTGGATCAAGTGGAACCCTCATTGTTGTAACTGATAGAGTGTCAGTAAGTGTCTGTTAAAGATAATTTTCTGTTTCTTATATACGACATGCATTTCTTACCTTTTCAATAACTTCTGATTGAGAAATCTGGTATTTCCTTCTGTTCGCTAACTCAAGTCTTGATTTAGAAACTGATTCATAATTCAGTTGTGTAGATGTTGTCCAAATTGGCTGAAATATTAACACAAAATATAATATTTATAAACTTCATTCATAAGGACATATTATGAAAGTAATTTTTTTCAACAATTTTTGTTGAGTGCATGTGTGTGTGGTGGTGGTGGTGGTGGTGGTGGTGGTGGTGGTGGTGGTGGGGCAGTATTTTAGTCTGAAATTTCAAACCGATAAATTTTCAAACTGATAAATTTAAAACTAGAGAAAAAGAAAAAATCTGGATTTGAAGTTTAAACTGTGAAAGCTAAATATTATTGTAAGAACAACAACAAAAATAAGGTGATAAAATGATGAAAGCTAGAAAACAATGACAATGTGTGTGTGTGTGTGTGTGTGTGTGTGTGTGTGTGTGTGTGTGTGTGTGTGTGTGTGTGTGTGTGTGTGATATGTCACAAAACTTGTAAGACAATATCTGGGCTTAAAAGACATATGCTAGTTCACAAAAACATTCCTTCAGAATCAGATTCCAAAGGACAAAAATGTAGAAGAAGCTTGAATAATATGTGTTTAAACCCAGTCAGTCAGCAGCTGGTCTTAAAAGTCATCTAAGGACTCATGAATGGGGGGATTGTACTGTGTGATGGAGTGTGGTGTGTGTATTGATGGGACAGCTATCATTTGTCAAGATGAAGCAATCAGCACGTATGTATGTATGTATGTATGTATGTAATGTATGTATGTCTTTCATTCTCCTGTTTCATTTCCATCTATTTATTTGCTGCTCCAATTAAATGTTCCAATACATCTTTATATATAAAAGTCAAGTTGTGTGTCTGTCTCCTACGATTTAGATTCCTAACTACTCCCACATTTTGCGGTGCAGTTTAACCAAAACCGGGTATCTTATAGTCGTGATTCATATCGAGCCCTTCTGGGTATTAGCATGCGTCTACGATGAGTCTACGATTTAAAAAAAAATTTACCATCATTTTTTTCCATTTTAATGCATTTTTTTCGCTATTATATAAGGGAAGTAACTCTCTAAAAAATGTCTACGATGAGTCAACGATTTAAAAAAAATTTACCATAATTTTTTTTCCATTTTTAATGCATTTTTTTGCTATTTTTTGGCTATAACTCTCTAAAAATGCTTATATAGTTATTTCCCTTACAAACCCGAGCAACGCTGGGCGATACTGCTAGTCTATATTTAAAATCTTAATTTTTCAGACTAAAAGCACTGAGCTTTTTTTCTTTTGCTTGGTTTGGTTAGATAAAGAAGGACAAATCTCCCAAACTTGGCCCTTTTTTGATAGAGCCTCCAAGAATGGTGAGAAAAGGTTACCTTCAAGCCAGACAACCTTACTCAAATTCTTGCCATAGGCACTCAAGGATCAGGTAATAGTTAAACTCTTTCAGTCTTCTGACTTGCCAACTCCAGTCAGACCATCCAACCCATACCAGCATGGAAAATGGACGTTAAATGCTGCTGCTGATGGAGATGATGACGATGATGATGATGATGACCATGGCAATGTTCATCACAGTTGTCATCATCATCATCATCATCATCATCATCATTATAATCATCATCGTTTAACGTCTGCTTTCCATACTGGCATGGGTTGGACGGTTTGACTGGGGACTGCTGAGCCAGATGGCTGCATCAGGCTCCAATCTGATCTGGTAGAGTTTCTACAGCTGGATGCCCTTCCTAATGCCAACCACTCTGAGAGTGTAGTGGGTACTTTTACATGCCACCGGCACGAGGGCTAGTCAGGTGGTGCTGGCAATGGCCACACTCAAATGGTGTTTTTACATGTCACCTGCACAGGAGCCAGTCCAGCGGCACTGGCAACACCCTTGCTCGAATGTTGTTTTTCACATACCACCGGCATAAGTGCCAGTAAGGGGATGTTGGTAATGATCACACTCGAATGGTGCTTTTTATGTGCCACCGGCATGGGGGCCAGTCAGCAGCCCTGGCAATGATCATGCTTGGATGGTGCTCTTAGTGCTCCACTGGCATGGGTGCTGTCATCGAATTTGATTTCGATTTCACTTGCCTCAACAGGTCTTCACAAGCAGAGCTTAGTCAACAATGACAATGATGATGACAACACCGATAATGATGGTGACAATGATGATGATGATGATGATGATGATGGTGATGATGATGATGATGATGAGGATGATGATGATGATGATGATGATGATGGATGATACAGAGTGTCCATAATTTATCTTTACAATAGAAAAATTCAGCTGGTCACCTATTATGGACTTCTTCAAAATTTTCATCTAATCTCCCTCACAAGGATTATTATCAAAAGATGGATTTAACTCCAAATATTATAATCTTATTAATAGCAACTCATCATGCATATGTGTGTGTGTGTGTGTGTGTGTGTGTGTGTGTGTGTGTGTGTGTGTGTGTGTGTGTGTGTATGTGTATACACACAATTGCAGCATGGAAGATGCTTATAAGACATTTAAGAACACACAAAAAGACTGTTAAATTTAAATGTTGAAGTGAATCTAATGGTTTTTTTTTGTGTGTGTGTGTTCTTAAATGGCTTATAAACATCTTCCTTGCTGCAATTGTTTTTGTTTCACTACACAATTTCAGATCAAATCACTTGCTATGCAAGTACATCTCCATAAAATATATACATACATACATACAAACATATATATATCTGGTGGTGTCAGCTATAGTTTAGTCACCTATAAAGTCAATCAGGTGATACATGAAGGAGTCTACAGCATTGAGGCCTGCATCCTTCATCACCTTCTCTATTGGGTTGACCATGTGATTTGGATGTTGGGTTACTGGCTCCAAAAGATGGTCATCCTCAGTGTGATTAAAACTGGAAGTAAGCCTCATGGACGTTCAAAACTTCTGAAGCAGTTACTCATTGTATGTGGTGTCCCTTCCAATCAGTCAGAATCCCTGGCCGAATTCAGAAGACATGGAAGTCTGTATGTGATACTGGAGTAGAGCACTTTGAAACTGAATGCAGGAGACTGCATGAAGAGAAGAGGAGATGCTACCATCAACCTTCTGTGGCTGTCGTTTAGGGTCACTTTCATTGCCCTCAATGCCACAGGATCTGCCTATCTCATGTTGGTTTTGTCAGTCACATCAGCTCCCTTGAGAAACAACGTGCTGGAGATGGATGAGGATGAATGTCCTGGATCAATGCTGTCATCACCTTTGATGGGCTGTCATAAGCAAAAAAAATAATAAAAGCAAGCATAAAAAAATATATACATATGTATGTGGTTTTTGCCTCCTTATCTTGGCATTGTGTGATAGTTATATATGAGTGTCGCTGTCATTTGTTTCTAGTCTCCCATGAAAACAGTTCTTGTCATGGAGAAGTTTTACCTTGCTGTGAAACAAGTAAGATTTGGTGACAGGAAGGGGAATAGAGGAGGAGGAAGAAGAGAGGAAGGGGAAGAGAGGAAGAGAGGAAGAGGAAGAGAGGAGGAAGATGAAGAGAAAAGGAGGAAGAGGAAGAGAGGAGGAGGAAGAGGGAGAGGAAGAGAGGAGGAGGAAGAGAGGAGGAGATGAAGAGAGGAGGAAGATGAAGGGAGGAGGAGGAAGAGGAGGAAGAGGAAGATGAAGAGAGGAGGAGGAAGATGAAGGGAGGAGGAGGAAGATGAAGAGAGAAGGAAGATGAAGAGAGGAGAAAGAGAGGAGGAGGAAGAGAGGAGGAAGATGAAGAGAGGAGAAAGAGAGGAGGAGGAGGAAGATGAAGAGAAGAGGAAGAGGAGGAAGAGGAAGAGGAGGAGGAAGAGAGGAGGAGGAAGATGAAGAGAGGAGGAGAGGGGGATGGGAGTAGGTAGGACAGGGGAGAGGGAAGAGAAGGAGATGATGATGATGGGGAGTTGAGGAGTAGATGAGGATGAGGAAATGATGATGAGGAAGAGGTGATGAGGACAAAGACGAGGGGAAGGAGATGAGGAGGAGGAGATGAAGAGGAGATGAGAAGTAGAAGATGGGAAAAGATGAGGATGAGGAGGAGATGATGAGAAGAGGAAGAGGAGGAAGAGGAGATGATTAGGATGAAGAAATGAAGAGGAGGAGATGAAGATGAGAAGATGAAGATGAGGAGATGAAGACGAGGAGATGAAGATGAAGAGAGGAAGAGGAGGAGATGAGGAATGGGAGGAGAGGAATGGGAGGAGAGGAATGGGAGGAGAGGAATGGGAGGAGTTGGAGATGAAGATGAGATGAAGATGAAGATGAGATGAAGATGAAGATGAGATGAAGAAGATGAGGAGGACGATTTTCCATGATGGCATAGGTTTCCTGAGGTGGGACTTTATGGCCACGTAATACTCTTCCTGTCACTAACACTTACAGTTACTTCTTACTTGCAAGGTCAGGGTGCAGCTGTTCTAAAACCAAAACCTGCATGGTATCTACGTTTGATGATCAATAATATAAATAAATCTTCACAGAAGGATATAACAACTCATATATATATATAATATATATATATATATATCAATACAGTGTACATTTAAACACATAAGAGATGGCCATAACAGGACATCTGACCCTCTAGAAGGAGTAGTTAAACTCTAAGTTTAACTACTCCTTCTAGTGGGTCAAATGTCCTGTTATGGCCATCTCTTATGTGTTAAATGTACACTGTATTTTTATATGAATAATATATAGTCTATTGACTAGTTTTTTCTTCTTGCTAGACAACAGGTTGCAAAGAAATTTTCTAATTTTTTTTGCTACGCTGGAATTTATTAATATATATATATATATATATATATATATATATACATACAAAATAAGAAAATGGAGGAATAGATTCCTTTCAATCATCAACTTCCAGATAATACCAATTCATATAATTTATTAACTAATTAATTAAATTAAATAGGAACATCTAAATTCAACAGAATAAGACAAAATAAAACAATATACAATTTAATTAATTAGTTAATAAATTATATGAATTGGTATTATCTGGAAGTTGATGATTGAAAGGAATCTATTCCTCCATTTTCTTATTTTGTATTATGAATTTGAGGTAAAACATTTTACCTTCGCCCATATAATATAATAAATGAACTAATTGCATTGCAATTGTAAGCATTTATGTATTAGCTTTTGGGTACTTTACTGGCAGTATATTGGATAAATGATATCCTATAGTGGGTTACACTCATAACCCCTATCTCACTTTATATATATATATACATACATACATATACATATATATACACACACATCGGGGTGCTGAAAATTTCCTGGCGTTGGGTACAAGGAAATACAGGAGGTTCAGTTAATTATGATTCTATTCAACATATTCCTATCTCAGATTCTCAAAATTCTAAACCCTGTAAAGAATTCGGTAGGATGGGCCTCCAACCAAGC
>NC_043003.1:95780866-95848366 GCF_006345805.1 Octopus sinensis
GCCATTTTAACACCATTGTCAAAATCCAGATCAAAACACAGAAGATCCTTGACTCACTTACAGAAAATGGCTTCAAGGCCAGATTCCAAACGTGGCAGGGAAGCTGAAACCACTGTATTGCCACACAAAGTGATTATTTCAAAGGAGATGATGTTAAAACTTAGGTAAATAAGTTATTTCTTATTAAACATAACTAGTCCTGGAAATTTTGTAGTAATGATTCTACCAACTCACTACCTTATCAATTGAAAATAACATGAATGAATAAACATTACATTTGACAGAGTAATCTGAAAGCGAAAGGGTTACATTGATGTCTGCAGGAAAAAATGTGAGGACAGTGATGTTATGGGGAGGAAAGATTGAACATAGTGGTTAGAATAATGTGTGGAGGAATGAGACATTGCCATTTTTTTTCTTTTATCTTTTAATTATCTTTATCATTGTCTCTTTTATATTTGTGTCTGTTTCAGACATTAGATTATGGCCATGCTGGAGAACTGAAGAACTTTTTATCAAATAAATCGACCCCAGTACTTGCTTTCTTTTTTTTTTAAGCCTGATGCTTATTCTATTGATCTCTTTTTTACCAAACTGCTAAATTATGGGGATGTAAACAAACTAACATTGGTTGTCAAGCAGTCAGGTAGACAAACACAGACACAAAGACACACACACACATAGATACATATATACATATCAAGAGTTGTTCTTGATATTCGTTGACCTTACTAAGGCCTTCAGCACTGTTAACCGGTAAGCACTATGGAAAGTTCTGAGAATGCTTAGTATACCTGACAAGGTGTTGATTGTTATCATCTCCTTTCATGAGGGAATGAAGGCTGCTGTCATGTCCAGTGGGGTATATTTGGCTTCCTTCAACATTGCAAATGGCACAAAGCAAGGTTGTGTTATGGCCCCTATTTTGTTTGCACTCTTCTTTTCAGTGATGCTGAGGTATGCTTTTTGTGACATACAAAGTGGTGTCAAATTCTAGTTTCAAACAAGTGGTGGACTATTCAATCATCAGTCAGAATACTGCTATGTACCAGTATCATTTGTGATCTGCATTTTGCAGATGCTGCTGCACTAGTAGCAACCTCAGGAACTTCTAGACTGGATTTCTGCTGCATGTAAGGCCTTTGATTTGACCATCAGCATAAAGAAGACTGAAGTAATTCACCAAACTTGCCCTACTCCTAAACAAATTCGAGGTGTCAAGCAGAGGCCACCAGTTCACAATTTTCCTGACCCTCTTATACAGGTTGATGGGAAAAGCCTAAATCATGTGAAGTCATTTACATATCTTGGTAGTAAAGTGAATTTGAGTGCATCCCTTGATGATGAAATTGTCAACCATCTCACAAAGGCAACCAACATGTTTAGCAAACTCCGTTATTACCTATGGAATGAAAGAGGCATCAAACTTGACACCAAAGTACAGGTCTATAAAGCAGCCATTCTTACTACTCTGTTGTATGACTCAGAATTATTGATATCCTATTGATGGTACATTAGCCAATTAGACATCTTCCACAAAGACTGTCTGAGGACAATCTGTGGTTATTCACTAAAAGACGAAATTTCTAATGCTGACTTGTTTAGCAGGTGTAAGATTGGTGGAATTGAGAGCTTCCTTATACAATCACAATTGCACTGGGCTGGCCATGTTGTCAGAATGGGTGGCAAAAGAATACCCAAAGTCTTCATGTAAAGCCAGCTTAAGAGTGGGTACAGGAATGCTGGTCGACCATGGCTTAGATATAAGGACAAGCTGAAGAGTAACCTCTTAGAGATGAAGATAACTCACAACACCTTTGAGCGAACAGCCTTGTTATGAACAAAATGGAAACTGTTGTATCAAAATGGTATTAAAAACTTTGTTGCTACCAGCATTAACAGGCTTCGGGGTGCAAGGCAAAGGAGAAAAGAGGCTGCAAATATACCACCTGCACTGACTTGTAATCCTCAAACTTGCAATATATGTGGCCTTCCATGCAAATCATGAGCGGGACTTAAATGTCACATTCAACATAAGCATTATGACTGATAAAGAAAGAATACATTGCCGGAGCCTCACACGTGAAAACTGACAGGAGAGCCCATCATATATATATATATATATATATATGTATATATATATATATATATATATATGTGTGTATATATATATATATATATATTCTCTTACTTGTTTCAGTCATTTGACTGCGGCCATGCTGGAGCACCGCCTTTAGTCGAGCAACTCGACCCCGGGACTTATTTTTTGTAAGCCCAGTACTTATTCTATCAGTCTCTTTTTGCCGAACCGCTAAGTGACGGGGACGTAAACACACCAGCATCAGTTGTCAAGCAATGCTAGGGGGACAAACACAGACACACAAACACACACACATACATATATATATACATATATATATACGACAGGCTTCTTTCAGTTTCCGTCTACCAAATCCAGGGCTATAGCAGAAGACACTTGCCCAAGATGCCACGCAGTGGGACTGAACCCGGAACCATGTGGTTGGTTAGCAAGCTACTTACCACGCAGCCACTCCTGCGCCTATATATATATATATATATATATATATATATTCTCCTGTCCCCTGATTTTCATCTATGTTGTGCCACATGGCATTCATTCCATACACCAGCTCAACTCAATTTGTCATTATTAGTCGAAAGACACTTGTTGTTATTCTCATGTTTGTATTTGTAATTGTGTAACATTTTCTCCATTTTCTCGTTTTTATTGTCTATGTCATTGTACACATTGCTTTCTTCCAAAAATTTAATGCTCTTATGTATATATTTGTGTGTGTGTGTGTGTTTGTCCCCCTGGCCATTGCTTGACAACCGATGCTGGTGTGCTTATGTCTCTGTAACTTAGTAGTTCGACAAAAAAGAATGGTAGAATAAGTATGAGGACTACAAAGAATAAGTCCTGGAGTCGATTTCCTCGACTAACACCCTTTAAGGCATGGCCACAATCAAATGATTGAAACAAATAAAAGTATAAAGAATATATATATATATGTCATCATCATCATCATCATCATCATCATCATCATCACCTAATGTCTCCCTTACATCTTTGGGGCCTACAAATTTTAAACAGTCTCAAGTATAACAGGCTGAAACTGTAATGATGATTGGAAACTTGACTGATGAACAGAAGGCCATGAATGATCTGTCCTTGTTTATCCTGTCCATTTTTGTATTATCTGTTTGTCTGTGTGTTTTTATTGTCATCCGTTACATTCTTATTCCTTTTTTTGGATTTATATATACATATAAAGCCTTGTGAGTGGATTTGGTAGACGGAAACTGAAAGAAGCCCGTCGTATATATGCATATATATGTGTGTTTGTGTCCCCCTAGCATTGCTTGACAACCGATGCTGGTGTGTTTATGTCCCCGTTACTTAGCGGTTCGGCAAAAGAGACCGATAGAATAAGTACTGGGCTTACAAAAGAATAAGTCCCGGGGTCGAGTTGCTCGATTAAAGGCGGTGCTCCAGCATGGCCGCAGTCAAATGACTGAAACAAGTAAAAGAGTAAAAGAGTATATAGTGGCATTTGTACACTTTTTGCTCACCTTGTAAGTAAGTATATATCTAAATTCTGTACAGCATTTTCTCTCCTTTTTTTCTCCATCTTTTAGTCCCCCTTATACTTTCTTCTTTCTTCTCTCTTTTCTTTTTCTCACCCCCCTCTTTAATCTTTCTACTGCCCTTCGTTACCTCCCTTATACCTTTCCCTCTGTCCTTTCCTCTTCCTCCCTCCCTCTAGTTCCTTTCCTAATTTTTTAATCCCTCTTCTCCCTTACCTTTCTCTGTTCCTTCCATGTGACCGGTGTTCAGCCAAGCATGATCTTTCTTTCTTGGCCTGATCACCACCCATACATGTACTGCGGATGGACGAGGAGAGCTGTGTGAAGAAGTGCCACTCCCAAACAGTGGAAGGAATCTGGGGTAGAGGGAGACCCAGGAAGACATGGGATGAGGTGGTGAAGCATGACCTTTGAACGTTGGGCCTCACAGAGGCAATGACAAAAGATCGAGACCTCTGGAGGTATGCTGTGACTGAGAAGACCCAGCAAATAAAGCGGATCCAGAGCTGTATCCTACACCAGTTTCGCATAACCAGCCCCAGCCCACTCAAAAGTACTTTGGATCATAGGGTGACCTGCTGTGCTTGAAGAGACCTATTGAGTCAAGTACATCAACATCAACATCAACAGCAATATCAAAATCAAATCAAATGGAAATTGTAATTGTGAGCCCCATGCCTGTAGCGCATAAAAATCACCATCCAAACATGGCCAATGCCAGTGCTGCTTTGACTAGCTTCTGTGCCGGTGGCATATAAAAAGTACCATCCAATCGTAGTCGATGCCAGGTCCTGTGGTCCCTATGCCGCTGGCACGTAAAAAGCACATACTACACTTTGGGAGTGATTGGCGTTAGGAAGGGCATCCAGCTGTAGAAACACTGCCAGATCAGATTGGGGCCTAGTGCAGCCTCTTGGCTTCCCAGACCCCAGCTGAACTGTCCAACCCATGCCAGCATGGAAAACAGACATTAAACGATGATGATGATGATGACATACATATATATATATATTCTTTATACTTTTATTTGTTTCAATCATTTGATTGTGGCCATGCCTTAAAGGGTGTTAGTCGAAGAAATCGACTCCAGGACTTATTCTTTGTAGTCTTCGTACTTATTCTACCATTCTTTTTTGTCGAACTACTAAGTTACAGAGACATAAACACACCAGCATCGGTTGTCAAGCAATGACCAGGGGGACAAACACGCACACACACACACACACACACACACACACACACACACACACACACACACACACAAATATATACATATTATATACGATGGGCTTCTTCCAGTTTCTGTCAAACAAATCCACTCACAAGGCTTTGGTAAGCCCAAGGCTATAGTAGAAGACACTGAACTCTGGGCTATGTGGTTGGGAAGCAAATTTAATCAGTGCCCATAACCCTTTAGAGACAGGTGGGAAGGAGGGATGAGATAATCCTCAAATAAGGGACCTGACCTGAATATTTGCAACAAAGGAAGACTCCCCTAAAAGCCCTCAAAGTGCCAGGTGTTGGATGTTAGACCAGGTAATGGATTTAGCCTACTATCCTTGAAGACTATGGTGGGATTTGATCTCAGAACATGAGCTGGAACAAATACCATCTTGGAGTAGTACACTTTCATTGACCCTCAGATGTTGAAAAGAAAATTCAACCTCAGCAGGATTTGAACTCAGAATGCAGAGCATTAAAACAAATACCTTTGAAATACATCCTGTCTGTTATTCTACCGACTCTGTCAATTCACCATCTTTATTGTTGACAAGAGGAGAAAGAGGTGAATAATGATAATAGTAGTAGTAGTAGTAGTAGTAGTAGTAGTAGTGTCTGTCATCCCACTAGTTGTAGGGCCACTAGGAGCAGTAACAACCAAGTTCAAGAAATATGTCAGAGAAATTGGAATTGACGTGAGAATAGAGCAAGCCCAAAAAGACAGCTAGGATTTTGTGATTGGTTCTTGGGTAGTGAATATCTTCCACGATAATTAACAACCAAGTATCAAAGCTTTATAATGTGTGGAAAGAGACCCTGTGAGATCTCTGACAATAGGATGCTGCCCACTCTCACTGAATCAACCAGAGCAAACAAAACTATGCACCCTGAGAAGTACAACAATGATAATAATAACAATAGCAAACTTATTGTATACAGGCGCAGGAGTGGCTGTGTGGTAAGTAGCTTGTTTACCAACCACATGGTTCTGGGTTCAGTCCCACTGCGTGGAACCTTGGGCAAGTGTCTTCTGCTATAGCCTCGGGCTGACCAATGCCTTGAGAGTGGATTTGGTAGACGGAAACTGAAAGAAGCCCATCGTATACATGTATATATATATGCGTGTGTGTGTTTGTGTGTCTGTGTTTGTCCCCCAAGCATTGCGTGACAACTGATGCTGGTGTGTTTATGTCCCCGCTACTTAGCGGTTCGGCAAAAGAGACCGATAGAATAAGAACTGGGCTTACAAAAGAATAAGTCCCGGGGTCGAGTTGCTTGATTAAAGGCGGTGCTCCAGCATGGCCGCAGTCAAATGACTGAAACAAGTAAAAGAGTAAAGAGTAAAGAGTACCCAGGTGCATTGCAGCTCATCAGAAAAAGAAACCAAAACTGCATGAACAATACATAGAATAATGCATACAAAGTGAACAGTGAGTCAGTCATTTAAAGAAAAGTGAGGGACATCAGGTGTATTGTTGGTGAATTTTGGAAAGCATGGAAGGTTTGAAGGATTTAGTGTTCAGACAGTTAACAACTGATGTGGGTAGTTTAATCCAAGCTTCAGCAATTGTGAGCATGAGAAAATACTTCAGAAAGTTATGGGTGGTGTTGTGTTGTATTTTGATTTTGTAAGCATACCCACGTGTGTTAGATATATGGAATCCAAAATGGTCCCCAAGGTTGTTGTTGGAACAATAGTGGATATTATGGTGTATTGGGTAATTTTGGGTGGGGATAAAATAATAATGATAATGAACTTACTGCATACAATGCTTAGAGTGCCCTACAACTCATCAGAAAAGGCAGCCAAAAATGTATGTACAATACACAGAATGATGCACAAAAAAAAAAAATGATAGTGAACAGTGAATGAGGAAGTCTTGAAGGATGTACTGTCCCAACTACTAACAACCAATGCAGGTAATTTATTCCACGTTTCAGTATTTTTGAGCATGGAAAACTTATTTGTAACTATCTAATTCAAAGGAACAGGGGCCATTGTTGTAGAAGTGGAGTAGAGAGAAAGAAAAACAAAGGTAAAAGTTTTGAGTGATTACATGCCATCAGTAAGACACCTGCTCCAGCCCTCTCTTTCCTATTCCTCAATACTATATCTCCCACTCAGTTAAGGGGTCTTGTCTTGTAGGTACACAATGACTGCATCTGTGCTGGTGCTATATGAAAAACACACATTACACTGCGGTGTGGTTGGTGTTAGGAAGGGCATCAAGCTGTATGTATGTAAAAATCATGCAAAGCAGATATTGGAGTATGGCAGAGCCTTCTGGTAAGTTAGTTTATGGTGAACTATCCAACCCATGCCCACATGAAACAAGATACTTACAATGATGATGATGATATGTAGATGACAGTGTTGATAGAATACCAAACCACAAATTGATCTGTGAGCAGTGCGTTGTAATCTTTGGGTAAGACCCTCAGCATGCTAATGAGTTAACTAAGGGCACATTAATAAGAAGAACACAGTTGCACCAACTCACTGATGAACCCAGTGGGAAATATAGTAAGACTGAGAAGTGCTGTTGTTGACTTGCAGGGCTCTGAGATTCATCTTTCCTGTGAAAAGAGATTGATTCTGACGAAATAACTTGCCACCCTCCCACTCATGACCAAAATGCATTATTTGAAAATATCTTCAGAAATGTTTTCTCTGAATTAATGAATGGGTTTAGGACCTTTGCACCATCATCATCATCCTCGTCATTGTCACTATCATCATCATCATCATTATTATCACCACCACCAACACCAACACCAACACCACCACCATCGTCGTCATTATCATTGTCGTCATAATCATCATCACCACCATCATCACTATCAGCCCCCAACGCTTTCCATTTCACCACCACCACCACTATCATCATAATCTTCATCATCATCAGCAGCAGCAGCATCAGTCTTTTAATGTCATCCCCGACCCTACATCATTGTTTTATTGACCCCCCACTCCACCGAATGGATAATTAGAAAATACATCCCTAATAATAATCTGGTACTCTCTCATAATAATCTAATGATAAGCTTCTTTTTTTATTTTTTTTCCCACTTTTTTCTTAACTTTATCATGGTTGTCATGGCAACTGCTATCATAATCACTCTTGTCATTGTTTTTATCACTTTTAACATATTTCTTGAATTCTTTCAGTTTTTTTTTTTCAGATTTTTGCAAATGAAACAATGAAACCATCATCATCATCACCATAACCACCACCACCACCACCACCACCACCATCACCATCATCATCATCATCATCATCATCATCATCATCAACAACAACAACAACACTGAATTAGAAATAGCAATTTTTCTCACATCACACACTTCTGCTTAGAAAGAGGAACAAAAACTTTTAGGTGCACAGTACCTGAAAAATAAATGGGATGATCATATCTGGAACACATTTGATCATCAGGTCCACTCAATTAAAGATGACCAGGGGGTAAACCAAAATTATATCAATCGCTATATTTATCATCATTACCAACAATATAACAGCAACAATTTATTTTTGCCGTCCGTGATTTCTTTTCTATACTTTCCATGCTGCTGGTAAGGGTTGGACAGGCTCATCAGTACAGAATATCTCTAGTTTTATAGAAAAAAAAAACAGAATTATGAACAAAAGAATGAATTAAATATGATGATAATTAATACATGGTAAAAATAGAAACCATTGAAATTCAAACAGGAATGCTATATTGATCTACAGCATTGATTTTCAGAATAGTCATTATATGTGTATGTGTGTGTGTGTGTGTGCTTGTGCGCACACACACACACACACATACACACACACATACACATATATATCGGAACTAAGAGAATTAGCCCTGTGTGGCCAGTGGCATATATTTGTGTAACAAAGACTGAATAAAGGTACATTGAAAACTGTGCAAGATAAATACTCGATTTATTGAGATAATTGCTGCTTCCAGAGAAGACAGAACAATCACATGCTGGCAATTGGGACCAACTCCAAATGAGAAGGGGAGATAAGCTAAAGAATGAAGACTCTCCAACATTGACACATCATTAAGAAAAGGACAATTCTTGTGTGTGTATGTGTGTATGTGTGTATGTGTGTGTGGGGGGATGGGTGTGTGTGTGTGTGTGTGTGTGTACATACATATACATCTGCACATGCAGGCTTTCAAAGAATAAGTTCTGGAATCGATTTGCTCGACTAAAGGCGGTGCTCCAGCATGGCTGCAGTCAAATGACACACATATTTATATATATAGGCACAGGTGTGGCTATATAGTAAGAAGTTTGCTTCCCAACCACATGATTATGGGTTCAATCCTACTGCATGGTACCTTGGCCATGTGTCTTTTACTATAGCCTCAGGCCAATCAAAGCTTGTGGGTGAATTTGGTAGACGGAAACTGAAAGAAGATTGTTGTGTATATATATATATGTGTGTGTGTGTGGTGTGTGTGTGTGTGTGTGTGTGTGTGTGTGTGTGTGTGTGTTTGTGCCTGTGTTTGTCCCCCTACCATCACTTGACAACCAATGTTAGTGTATTTATGTCCCCGTAAATGAGCAGTTCGGCAAAAGAGACCAATAGAATAATTACTAGGCTTATAAAGAATAAGTCCTGGGGATGATTTCTTTGAGTAAAATCCTTTAAGGTGGTGCTCCAGCATGGCTACAGTCAAATGCCTGACACAAGTGTAAGAATAAAAGAAAGAATAAAATGAATATATGTGCATGCACACACACACATATTCTTTTATTCGTTTCTTTTGCTTGTTTCAGTCATTTGATTGTGGCACTATGTTTAATGAAGCATATCAATCCCAGGACTTATTGCTTGTTGGTCTCTTTTGCCAAACTGCTAAGTTACAGGGATGTAAACACACCAGCATCGGTTGTCAAGCGATGTTGGGGGGGACAAACACAGACACACACACACAGACGCGCGCACACACACACACACCTGTATATATATATATGAAAGGCTTCTTTCAGTTTCCATCAATGAAATCCATTCACAAGGCTTTAGTCAGCCTAAGACTATAGTAAAAGACATTAGCCCAAGGTGCCACACAGTGGAACTGAACCTGGAACCATGTGGTTGGTAAGCAAGCTACTTACCACACAGCCACTCCTTTTCCCCTTTTTCATGTATGTATATATATATATATATATATATATATTATATATATATATATATATATATATATATATATATCTTCATGCTTTGTTTTTTCCTTAACCTTTGAAACCAGGGCAACCGTTCTGCCACGCCCTGTATATGAACGTATATCAATACAAAATATGTTTGGACATGGGCATATAGGCATACATGTATGTGTAAGGCTTTAGTCAGCCTAAGGCTATAGTAAAAGACACTAGCCCAAGGTGCCACACAGTGGAACTGAACCTGGAACCATGTGGCTGGTAAGCAAGCTACTTACAACACAGCCACTCCTTTTCCCCTTTTTCATGTATATATATATACATACATATATATATATATATATATATCACGTGATCACGTGACCGACCAGTCCTTCAGAAGTAGTTACACATCGCTGGTCACAATGCGTTCGCATTGTTTTAACCTTCGAATGACGCCACCCCGCTGGCTAAGCGAGCAGGCCAACAGAAGAAAGAGAGGGAGAAAGAGTGGTGAAAGAGTACAGCAGGGATCACCACCCCCTGCTGGAACCTCGTGGAGCTTTTATGTGTTTTCGCTCAATAAACACTCACAACGCCTGGTCTGGGAATTGAAACCGCGATCCTACGACCGCGAGTCCGCTGCCCTAACCACTTGGCCATTACGCCTCCACACACACACATATATATATAGTCAGCCTACTACAGACCCCTAGCTCCAGCCTCAGCTGGGAACTTGGAATCTAATGGATGCCCAATTATAGCACTTACACAACATACCTATTGGCTTAGATCATCAGTGAACTAAACCCCTCATATTCTATGTATATGTGTATATGTGTGTTTGTGTGTGTCTTTATAATATACATACATGTACATATCATTGTCATCATGATCATCCTTTATATCTGTTTCTATGCTAGCATAACTGATGATGATGATGGGGTGAAAGGTAGGTTTGTTCCGTATTTTGCACAGTTTCTACAAATCAATACCTTTCATAGCATTAACTATTTAACTCAGTGTACTAGTTTCTTTTTAGCACAGCATAAAAAAAAAACAAAGTTTGCACATCTATCTATGAATTTGATCGTCACAAAAAAAAGCTATAGGTATTTTCTCCTGCACACCATAGTATTTAAACAAATTACTATTTATTTATTAATCAGTTTTTGCCGCCAAAAGTTATATACATCCATATTAATAAAAAAAAAATGAAAGAACTGGCAGAATCATCATTGCTCCAGGCAAAATGCCTAGCAGCATTATGTAAAGATGAGCAAAATGCACATCTTTACGTTCTGAGTTCAAATTCCACTGAAGTTGATTTTGCCTTTCATCTTTTTTTTTTTGTGGTTGATTAAATAAGTACCACTTGAGCAGTGGGGATGATGTGATTCATTTACACCCTCCCCAACAAAAAATCACAGGCCATGTACCAGAATTTGAAGCCATTAACAATATGAAAGGGAAGATAGCTACATGTTATAAGTTATAAAGTAAAGTTATTTCTGGGGGTGGTTCTTCTCTCCCCACCTCCCTCTTCTCCTCCCCACCTCATACCTCCTCCTCCTCCTCTTCCCTCCACCTCATTCCCCTCCTCCTCACCTCATCCCTTCTTCTCCACCACTTCATTCCTCCCCACCTCCACCTCATCCCACCCCACCACCACATCATCGCTCGCCACCCCATCCCATCACACCCCAATACCTCATCTCCTCATCAATACCTCATCCTACCCCTATAAACTCATGGTTCCCTCACCACTACTCTCTCCCCACCACATCATCCCCCTCGCCACCACCTCATCCCCTTCCCCTTTCACCACCACCACCACCACCGTCATCATCATCCATTTTCCATGTTGGTATGGGTTGGACAGTTTGATAGGATCTGGTGAGCCACAAGGTCACATTGAGCTCAAATGACAGGTTTGACATGGTTTCTAAAGCCAGATGCACTTCCTGATACCAAACACTTTACAGAGATTACTGTTACCTATTTCATGCTATCAGCACGTGTGAGATCAGTAAGTAACTTGCAAGACAAAGAAATGAATAAGAAAAAGGAAAAAAGGACAAAAGAAAAGGCTTCCTCATCTAAAAAGTGAGGAGGTAGGAGTGGGTGGGAGTGGGAGTGGTATTTGATAGTGGAAGGAGGGGCAGTTGGTTTCTGCCAGGTATTGAGGCCTAAAGTATGATGGAGGGATTTACTCAGGTGGCTTGCTATAAAGAAGATACAAGGCTACCTAGCACTATATAAGCATAGGTGGGAATAACTCAAAAGATAAGCAATATTGGCTTGTTCAATATTGCATAAACCTTTAGTGATAATGCACTGATAACACAGTGTGACATGATTTTTGTCCTTGGGTAGCAACTGTTATTTCCTATTTGCAAAGGGTGTACAATTGGTAGAACGTTTTGATATTTTCCAAATGCTATTCTAATAATGACTGAATTGGTAAGTTTACTAAATCTCTTCAAATTTTTATCTTTGTCTTAGTGAAGGCGGATGTATTGTTTTCAGTGGTGTTCGTTTGTCTGTGGACAAGATATCTCAACAACCGCTGGATGGATTCAGATGAAACTTTCAGAGATCTTTGGCTTCATGACTGGAACAGTCTCATTAGATTTGGGGGATCTTTTCGGTTTGAATGGCAGTTTTTAACATAATTTCTAAGAAGCTAAAAAATTTTTAACTTTGTATACTGGTAGAATGTGTTTATAAAACATCTTTTTCTCTTGGTTTTATTGAGAAAATTCTATAGTTTATAAGATATTTGTTGTTTTTTACTTCAATTTCTGCAATTTCAACCAATCACTGATGTCCATTGAGGTAAACAACATTCTGTGCCGTATTGATATGTCCCTCGTTTGAGAAACAGATTGGGTTTATTTACATTTGTGAAGAAAAAAAGATACCCTTCCGTCAACCCTAACCCTAACCCTAAAATAGATTGAAATGCAATAGGTCGATACAAGGGTCATAATTATGGGTGACAATTTCATATGACACCGCTAGAAAAAACTGCCGTTCAAACCGAAAAGATCCGATTTGGGTATTGATCCAATACTGGACAAGGATTCTGGATTATTTTTCCAATTCTTTTTACTTCACATGTATATGGAAAGCTTCACATAGTTCACTTGTACATGCACACACATACACACATATACTCATACATTTTCAATGTTGGACATTACAATCCCATTTCCATTGTACAGACACGCACACACACGCACACACACACACACACACACACATGGACACACATAAATATACCTCTCTTTTACACACACATATACTCAGACTTCAAACGCCATTTATTGGCTTTTTCACTCCTTCCTTCGTTATTCATCTATCACCTCTTCCTTTCTCATTCATATGATGCTCTCTTTGCCCATTGTCATTAATTTCTTTCACTCCCTCTCAGTCATGGCTATTACTCTCACTACTTCCCCTTCACTGTATTAGTATTTCATCTCCTCTCCCTTCACTCAATATATATATACATTTGGATTATTTTTCCATTTGAGAGTGGTTGGGTTCATTTTTAGTATTTTCATTTGTGAGAGCAGCCTCTGGTTAATTTTTGAGAGGACGTTGGTGTTGCCTTGGCGGAGGTTTGTACTCTCTGAGTGCTTTTGCTTTTATTATTTTCAGTATTGACTGAAACACATAGACAATGTTTATCAGGCTGGGCCACTAACAGTAAAATTCTTGCCATCGATGGTGGCTCACCTTACCAAGGTGTTAGATGATACCTGTGAGGATGTGTGGCTATATCAATGCTTTAACTTTGCCATCGCCCATGGTAATGCAGCAAGTGTTTAAGCTTGCTTCACTAGGTTCTGTTGGACTTTATGGTGTGTGACCAATTGAAATGTTGAATTAAGGACTTCTTTCTTTTCTTCCTTTAGTCCTTTTTTACCTCTATTTTTCTTCTTTTTATTTTCTCTTGGCACATGCCTATGTTTTCTTTGCTTTTAGATTTGTATTTTAATGTAGTTTTGTATTATATATATATATCATACAAGTTAGCGAGCTGGCAGAGTCGTTAGCATGCTGGGCAAAATGCTTAGCGGTATTTTGCCCATCACTACATTCTGAGTTCAAATTCCACCAAGGTCGACTTTGCCTTTCATCCTTTTGGGGGTCAATTAATTAAGGACCAGTGAAACACTGGGGTTGATGTAATCGACTAGTCCATTCCCCCCAAATTTGAAGCTTTATACCTCCAGTAGAAAGGATTATATATATATATCATATACATATGGCAGTGCTCTAGCATGGCCACAGTCAAATGACTGAAACAAGTAAAAAAGTAAAAGACTATGTGCTATTTAAAAAGTGTAAAGATCTCCCTTCAGTCGTAAATGACCATGGGTTTGCACCTAGAAAGTTACCCTCTGAGGCACAAGTCTGAGCTGAGCAAGGCTGTTTATGGAAGACCAGTAGTCACCCATGCATACCATCTTCCACTCTCCATACCACTGATGTTATCCCAGGGAAAGAAAAAGGTCAATACAGCTTGGCACCAGTGACATTACAACTCATTTCTACAGCTGAGTGAACTGGAGCAATGTGAAATAAAGTGTCTTGCTCAAGGACACAACACAACCTGGGTTAGGAACTGAACTCACTACTTCATGATTATGAGTTCGATATTCTAACCACTGAGCAATATGCCTTCATATGCTGTATATGTGTAATTATTAAATTATCTCTCTCTCTCTTTACTCTTTTACTTGTTTCAGTCATGTGACTGTGGCCATGCTGGAGCATCGCCTTTAGTCGATCAAATCGACCCCAGGACTTATTGTAAGCCCAGTACTTATTTTATCGGTCTCTTTTTTGCCGAACCGCTAAGTTACGGGGATGTAAACACACCAGCAATGGTTGTCAAACGATGTTGGGGGGGACAAACACAGACACGCAAACACGCACATACATATATATATTATACATATATACGATGGGCTTCTTTCAGTTTCCGTCTACCAAATCCACTCACAAGGCTTTATTTGTCCCGAGGCTATAGTAGAAGACACTTACCCAAGGTGCCACGCAGTGGGACTGAACCCGGAACCATGTGGTTCGTAAGCAAGCTACTTACCCCACAGCCACTCCTACTCCTATCTATATATGTAATTATTAGCCTATCAAGATTTTTAATAAATACAAAAAAATCATATGATCATAAAAGTGGCGTAGCTCTTTGTAATGAAGTGACAAGGATTTAGTGAAGGCATGTAGCCTAGTGGTTAAGGGTATCTGACTCATAATCGTGATGCTGTGAGTTCAATTCCAGGAGTAGGTTGCACATTGTGTCCTTGAGTAAGGTTCTGCAGTTCATGTTGCTCCACTTTACTCAGTTGAAAATGTGTACCAGCTGAGTGCATGTGCATCTCTCTCTCTGTCTTTGTCTGTGTGTCTGTCTCTGTCAGTCTGTCTGTCTGTCTGTCTGTCTGTCTGTCTCTCTCTGTCTGTCTCTCTCTCTCTCTCCAGAGACATGTATCACTGGGTCAAAATATGGGACAGTCTAGAAAGTGTCAATGTCTACTCACAACAACATATGCACGTAAAAGAATTAGCAAGGTACATGTTACAAAGTCATACTTGTTCATGAGTGATGGCTGTGGAGGCTTGTGGCTTAGTGGTTAGGGTGGTGGACTCATGGTTGTAGGATTGTGGTTTCAATTCCTGGCCTGGGTGACACATTGTGTCCTTGAGCAAAACATTTCATTTCATGTTGCTCCAGTGCACTCGGCTGGCAAAAATGAGTAAACCTGCGATGGACTGGCTTCCCATCCAGTTGGAAAATATATATACAGCATGGAAACCAGGAAACTTGCCCTTGTGAGTTGGCATGACTCAAGAAATTAACTTTTTTTTTTTGTTGTGAGTGATGGCTGGCTCTAACAAGGATGTGAAGAAAATCAAAAGAGTTTTGAGGAATGAAATCTTCTGTCTCCTTATAAAGCAATGTTATAATCCTTTGAAACACTGGCACTAAATGCAAAGGGACTGCAAATTCTTTTGCAGTTCCAGTCTAAGTAAAGTTTGCTGGGTGTGCAGTTTTTATTTACCAGATAGGTTAAGCATAAGCATGTTAAGAGAGTAACTGGGTGCTAAAAACAGTGGGGAATTTATGCTACTAGTTGGTGCTTGCAGGTAGAAATTCAGTATGGAATTTTGTAGGCCATGATAGATAAACAATTTACACCTGCAAAACAAATTCTTCACAGCAAACAAGATGAGATGTCACATGTACCTGTTGCTATGAAAATTGACTGAAAGATTTCTTCTGAATCTCCACAGCAGGTGAAATTGCTTAGTCACTATAAAGTTTCGTTGCTATGGGTGGAAGCAACCAACAGCAAACTGTTGAATGAATTTAGGTTTCAATCACACCTAGCAATTCTAGTTCTTGTTTGTCACTAACTGCAGATATCAACAAAGCTTCACAAAGAAGCACATTGACTGCATTAACTATTAGGAAACCATCTTGATGTGTAATTGTTTTTAGTAATGATAATTTACGTACCAGATCATATAACTTACAACTTTTAATTATTTTCTGTTTCATACTGCTATCAATTGAGAGCCTCCTCAAGTATAATAGATTTACAATATCATATATCTTACAAAACTGACAGAATTGTTAGCCCACTAGGCAAAATGCTTAGCAACATTTCATCTGTCTTTACATCCTGAGTTCAAATTCCACGGAGGTCGACTTTGCCTTTCATCGTTTCAGGGTTGATAAAATAAGTACCAGTTGATCATTGTGGCTGGAGTAATTGACTTACCCGCTCCCCACAAATTGTTGGCCTTCTGCTAAAATTTGAAACCAATATATAGTTATGTTCCCTTTCATACTGTTATTATTAAAGAACCTTCTCAGAAATAATTTATTTACTCTATGATAAGACGTATGCAGTTATCTTCTCTTCCATCCTATTATTTATAGAAAACCTCATGATAATGGATTTTCCAGATGTTTCATGTTCAGTAAGAAGCCTCACATTTCCTTGAGCATCATCATGTGCTAAAACCACATCTTCTTGAAAGACATAGTATGAATATGTAGTGTAATTGAATGATGCTTGCCAAAAGAGAAGCTTCTCCCAAAAAATACAAACACATAAATTTGTGATTTTTGTTGTTGTTTCATAGCAGAGATAAAACAACAATGACTTGAGAAAGTAGTTAAACATAACTTCATAAGTGTACTATTGCAGGATAGTAATATAGGAATAGTAGAATAGATCAATCTAATTCATACTAGATTCATCATCATCATCATCATCATCGTTTAACATCTGTTTTCCGTGCTAGCACGGGTTGGACGGTTCAACCGGGGTCTGGGAAGCCAGGAGGCTGCACCAGGCTCCAGTCTGATCTGGCAGTGTTTCTACAGCTGGATGCCCTTCCTAACGCCAACCACTCTGTGTGTGTAGTGGGTGCTTTTTACGTGCCAGGGGAGGCTGGCAGTGGCTACGATCGGTTGGTGCTTTTTACAAAAAAATGGATGTTAAAAAATAGTAACAAAATAGTAGTTTAACCCACCCAATATCTTACCATCTGTGCTAATGGCAAAATTTTTTTAGCATTCCTAAACATAACACTCAGTGATGTCTGTATTGATGTGTTTAAAAATAAACACATCACAATTTTAGGAAATATTACGTTATCACTTAATAAATTTCATTTGTTTGTTTTCAGTCCATTTTTCCATGCTAGCATGGGTTAGATGAATGTATTATTGAGATATTGTTTTACAGCTGGATGTCTATCCTGTTCCCAACCTTTATCTGCTTTTCAAGTAGGGATCTCTTATTTCATACATCTTTGAAGACATGAACCATATGGGTGATATGTTGACAGGAGATGAGACAGCAGCATTCATAGCTCATGATATTCATACAGTGCAAATGTAAACACACACACAAACACATGCGTGTGCACACACACATATCTGAGACCCCCTTCGGTCACAACACAGACCATGGGATTGCACCTAGAAAGTTACCCTCCCAGGTACAAGTCCGGGCAAGGTTGTTTATGGAAGACCAGCAGTCACCATGCATACCGGCCTCCCCCTCTCCACGCCACCAGTGTTATCCAAGGGAAAGGCAAAGGCTGATACAGCTTGGCACCTGTGACATTGCAACTCATTTCTACAGCTGAGTGAACTGGAGCAACATGAAATAAAGTGTCTTGCTCAAGAACGCAACACACAGCCCGATCCGGGATTCAAGCTCACCTCACGATCGTAAGCTCGACGCTCTAACCACTGAGCCATGTGCCTTCACATACTCACACATATACACACACACATACACAAACACATGCACTCACACACATACATACAAATACATGAACTCAACACATAAACACACACACACACAGACAGAGTCTCACACCCACACACACATGATGGTTTTCTTTTAGGTTCTGTCTACCTAATACAGTTAGTCCTAAGGCTCAGAGTGCCAGTTACCCATTTATTTCAGATGTATAAGAGACCAAAATCACAATATTTCCTCAGTACGGGCAACCGATTCATCACATGATTACTCATTTATAGCCGAGTGGATTTGAACATTTGAAAAAAAGTGTTTCACACAAGAAAACACAGCGTATTGAAACCACGACTTTGCAATCACGAGTAAAACACTTTAACCACCAAGCCACAGACCTTCATGCACACACACACACACACAACTGACCAGCAAATATTTGTCTCATTACTCTGGATTTCTTTTGAGCCCACATTTTCCCCTACAGATGTTAAAACTAAACGTCAACCACATTAATCTCACCAGTCTATGAATATCTGTGAAGGTTATAGACACTACATAATATTATTTTTTAAATTAGGCACAGGTGTGGCTGTATGGTAAGAAGCTTGCTTCCCAACCACATGGTTCTCGGTTCAGTCCCAATGCACGACATCATGGGGGGCAAGTGTCTATAATAGAAGTGTCTTCTATTATAGCCTGAGACCAACTAAAACCTTATGGGTGGATTTAGTGGATGTAAACTGAAAGACGTTCGTCGTATATATATATATATGCATATATAATAATAATAATGAAATTATTGTATACAGTGCCCAGGTGCACCACAACTTGTCAGAAAATGCGTATAAAGCATATGCAGTAATGTACAAATGTTTGGAAGGTGAACAGTGTATGAGTCAGATACATGTTTGTGTGTGTATGGAGGGAAGAAAATCAGGTGTAGTGTTGACGAATCTCAGGAAGCATGGAAGTTTTGAAGGATGCAGTGCTTCGACAACTAACAACTGATGCCGGCAGTTTGTTCCATGCTTCAGCAACTCTCAGCGGGAAAAAATATCTGTGTTCCCACCCACCCTTTGACAACTGGTACATTCCCGTAACTTAGTGGTAAGGCAGAAGAGACTGGTAGAATAAGTACTAGGCTTTAAAAAAAGTCCTGGAGACGATTTGTTCGACTAAAAACCCTTCATACAGTGCTCCAGCATGGACACAACCTAATGACGTCCATTACATAAACAAAATAACATATTCAAGGGAGAGAACTCTTTAAAAATATCTGAGTTGTTTCACCTCATATTGAGTAGCTCTCCAATTAAAAGGCGTTCCGTCCATGAGTATCCCGCCTCTTTAAAAGTATCCCGAGCCTTCACTCTTGCTTTGATATGGTGGAATGTGACTTGACGGAGAATTTATTCCAATCTCCAGTTTGTTAAATAATCACATAAGCTCCGTCATTAACCAGAATATTTGAGTAGCTTATCTTCCTAATTTATACTATGTAAACTCAATATTTTTTTACTTGTTTTAGTCATTACACTGCCGCCATGCTGGGGCACTGCCTTCAGAAATTTTAGTCAATAAATCGGTCCCAGGACTTATTAATTTTATTAAACCTGTTACTTATTCTATTTTCCTCTTTTGCCAAACTGCTAAGTTACTGGATGTAAATGCACCAACACCGAATGTCAAGCAGTTGTGGGGGACAAACACAAGATACAAAGATGCACACACACACACACATACATATATATGACAAGCTCCTAGTTTCTGTCTATCAAATTCAGTCACAAGGTTTTGGTCAGACTTAGGCTATAGTAGAAGATACTTGTCCAAGGTGTCATGCAGTGGACTGAACCCAGATCCATGTGGTTGGGAAGCAAAAATTGCAAAACTATTTAGTTATTATAGCTTGCCAGGTAAAGAAAGAAATTCCAAATGTGCGCAACATCTTGGACCTCTGTCATTGTTCTGTCTCTTGGGTCACATAAACTTCTGCCAATCTCAGTCATAACAAACTGCCGGCATCAGTTGTTAGTTGTCGGAGCACTGCATCCTTCACAACTTCCATGCTTTCTGAGATTTGCCAACACTACACCTGATTTTCTCCCCTCCATACACACACAAGCATGTATCTGACTCATACATTGTTCGCTTTCCAGACATTTGTACATTACTGCATATACTTTATACGCATTTTCTGACAAGTTGTGGTGCACCTGAGCACTGTATACAATTATTTCATTATTCTTATTATTTTAACTACTCCTACTCATGATCAGGGATGCACATTCAATCACTAAGAGACACTGAAATGTAATGGAAAATAGGTCAGTTTTAAAACACTGATATCCAGGTCATAAAAGCAAAGTTTGAAGGGAATAATAGTCATTGCCTTTGATTTCCAGATAGAAGCAAATAGGAAATAGCACTTACTGACCTAAGACAAAAGAAATTTTGCTACATAATGTAATTGTTCCTACCTCAGAACATTGGGTACTTCTATCACTCCACTTCTTATCATACATCCTGCTCATCACTATTATTCATGCCTGTATCACTCTGTAAACTTATCACTATGTAAAGAGGAAGACAATTGAACAGGAACAAGTTGTAAAGTCCTTTTTGTCATGTGGAGAACATGACTATATTTCTAGAGCTGGTGTCATGAAAAACACCACCTTGTATATACTGTAAACTGGTTGGTGTGAGGAAGGGTACCCAGCCAAACTGAAACATGAGTGAGACAAGGTTTCTTCCCATCCCCACCATCAACTTGTTTAGGTTAGCAAATCTGTCCAACTCGTACCAGCATAAACAGTTAACATAAAGCAATGATGATGATGATGTTCAAAATCATCAGTTAAAAGTGGAAAATATGATGCTAAGGGAAATAAAGCAATTAAAAGCAAAAAAATAAAACACGACTCAGTAATAACACAAAAATTTAATGACATTTTATTTAAGACACAGGAATGATTACAGCTAACCATTATATTTCATACATTCATATACATACATGCATACAAATATATATATATATATATATATATATATATTATATATATATATATATATATATATGAATATATATATATATATATAAATATATATATGAATATATATATATATATATATATAAATATATATATGTGCATATATAACATATATATATATATATATAGCATAATGAAAATACAAACTAGGTAATCTGGCCATAGTAAAACTAAATAGGTATGTAAAACTTCCAAAGAAGTATTTTGTGTGGGTGTGTGAGGCAATCATTTGTCCAGACCAGATTATCACACTATATAATCATCCATTTAATCCTACCAGAGACTAAGGGTTGGAATTTCTGAGACACTAAAGAGGTAGATAGACATTTCTGATGAGGAGGAAGAAGAGAGGTAGAAATTCTTGGGTAAGTATTTTCTCCTCTTTATTAATGAAAAAGATGACACATTTAAAAAAAAAAAAAAAAAAAATTAATAGACACACAACAGACAACAAAATACAACAATATAGTTGGTTTAATTTTTTTTTTTTCCCTGCAGACTCAAAGAATTCCAGTAGTCATTTCAAGATTAATCCTTAATCACTCTGAAGTAATCTTGAAATAATTCTAGCCAAGGCAATTTGTTAAACTAAAGAACAGTAAAACATTATGGTTCTTTAACTTAACATTAGCCATATAGGAAGAAACATTTAATTCATAGTTTGTTTTGTTTTGTTTTTGTTTTTTTTTTTATTATTTCCATATCTATATTTTATAGAACCATTGATTCCTGAAAATAATGGATCAGAAAATTTAGGGAAATGTACTATAGAAATAAATATGAAACAGATGATGATATCTTTTGCCATGGTACAAAGTGTTTTGCTTTTTAAAAGAGAGTATAGTTAGTAGAATCTAAGCTCATAACCATGTCCCACCTCACACCAAGCTGAGGGAATCAATTCTGGTAAGAATTTATTGAATTCAGAATGGGTATGGGTTCTAGAAACACTGTGAAATTATCAAAAGTTACCACAAATGAAGTTAACTCTCTCAATTCACAACCAGGATATTTACGAAAGATTAATATTAATGCCAATATCTATTAAGTAATTTTTGTCAGAGAAAGTAATGGGATAAAGAAAATATAGGGACAAAGAACTATTTCAAATGATTCAGTAATATGAACTTTTTTTTATTGGCATGGAAGATTTGTTTGGTAAAATACTTTAATGATTTAGGTTATTGATTGTACAAAATGAAACCTAATCAGATGATAAATATATATCATTTCTTTTTTCTCCTGAAGATTGTGGATAACACATTACTTTCAAATGAATTATGTATTTTATGCCATTGAAACAGCTGGAATGGGCAACATATGAACAGTGTGAAATTTATGCTTCTCATTATATATATATATAATATATATATATATATATATATATATATTATATATATATATTATATATATATATATATATATAATATATATATATATATATAAAATATATATAGAGAGTAGCGAATATTTTCAGAAATTTCACTACCGCTGGCCTAGCATGTATAAAAAGTCAATAGACAACATATTCTCAATATAAAATAGTGTACATTTAAACATAAAAGAAACTACCTTTAGCAGGTACTTTCTCTTGTGTTTAAATGTACACTATTTTATATTGAGTATATATATATAATTTTTTGGGAATCAACAGTTTGGCTATGCATGAAATCAAAATATGCTATCTTGCTTTGTAAAGGTATCATGTTGATGTCCAAAAATTTTCTGAATAATTTCTAAATGAATACTGACACATTTCAGTTGTGATATCAACTCTCAGTAAGCAGTTTAGCAATGTTTCATTTAAAAAAGGTAGGTTAGGAAGGAATGACAATGCCCTTTCATTTTAATAAATACCATTGTCTCTTGGTCAACAAGAGATGCAAAGTTATAATTCCTGTTGAGCAGTTCAATGTGTTGTTTATGACTAAACCCCATAGTTTACAAATATTTGAAGATATGATATTTCTGAAAATACATGTAAACTTTTTGACTAAGAATAAAACCCTCTCCTGTAAAGAAAGACATACATTAGGCAACTAGTTGTTATTTAATTCCAGAGAGGTATAACTTTTTGTTCACGTTTCTCAAAACATCTGAACTAATTATAGATTCAAAGAATATGATTTATGCTATTTTCACTCTCTTGGGTGGTAGACTGAATACTTTGTCTGGTTTAATACAATTACCTAGTCTTTGAGTGCCTTTAAAGCAAAATCTACTTCATTCTGATCTCCAGGTCCCAGTTCCCTCCCAGACTACCTTTGTTTTGCACCTCACCGATATGGGAGCACATGCAAAGGTTGTGGATACTGTCCTTCCTTCCTGATGTTTGTTAATTTTTAGGTCCATATTTTCAGGCTAGCATGGGTTAGATGAATATATTTCTGAGGTGTTGTTTTACAGCCAGATGCCCTTCCTTTTATTAACCCTTATTTATAAAAGAAAATGAACTTAAGCTTTGTAAGTGCAAGGCAAAACAATTATTAGCATAATCTTAAAACTAATTATAGTTAAAAATTAATTATAGCTATTAGCATAATTTTAAAACTATACTTAACATTAAAAAAACGAAAGCAAAAAGATGATCATTTTATAATAAGATAGGAATGATTTGGGGATTCTATTATTGACATTTTAATAGAAAGAAGCCAGTAATATCCTAATTATTTCTCATACTTCTGATCACTGTGGTGATGAACAGATATAAATTAGCTTTATTAACTCCAGCAGAATGGATATTTTCGACAGCTTTTACCAAAACTCAAAAGGTTCTAGCCTCTTACAACGTAAATAAACGATGCCAAGCTGTAGAACCAGAAGAAAGTAAAAGTCTTTTTCTCTGCATTGGAAAAGATCAGTTCAAAAAAATTCAGGAGGTTGAATAATTTGTAAGCTGAGAAGATAACCTGCTGTTTTAGGCAGAGCCTTTTAATGAAAGTTCTGACAACACAGGGAAAAGAGACTAAATTCCAGGGAGGCACTTTTTCTTGGAATATTTAAAAGGATAAGTATTTATTACAACTGAATTACCCTTAACTGCTTAGTTAAAATGTTTGTATATACATGTGTGTGTGTGTGTGTACCCTTAGTGTTTTTTTCTTTATTCATAATCAGTTAAGCATTAACTGAAGGATTACTCAATGGATTTAAGAAAGACGTAAAATTAATTTTTTACAAGGGAACAATTAACAGT
The DNA here is from genome assembly GCF_006345805.1 of Octopus sinensis. Classification (NCBI taxonomy): domain Eukaryota; kingdom Metazoa; phylum Mollusca; class Cephalopoda; order Octopoda; family Octopodidae; genus Octopus; species Octopus sinensis. Next base: position 95,805,404 of record NC_043003.1, read on the forward strand.
AACTTCAAAGCTTTGCCATAAAGTGACTTCCTCAGACAGTCCGGGGAAGCCAGTCCATGATGAAACTTGGGAGACACTGTCAACCTTTCCTGCTCTCAAAAGGCCCAGAGGAGAACTTAATGTCTAAAACATTAGCATACAAAGCTAGAACTGTTTCAGGTAATAGAAGGCAGAAAACTATTTCTCCACAGTCATTACAAACAGATACTGTTATTACTGAGGTTTTTGTCATATATCTGCAATTGGAGCTAATAAAAACCAAACTACTAATTGATTTGTAATCAGAGAAAGATCAAAGGAATCGCTGGTTCAAAGTGTATAGTGTGATAACTATGCAAAACCATAGACTTTCGTACATGTTTGTATTATCTTTTGTGCAGTGTCTTCCTACAAATATTATATATATATATATGTATATATATATATAAACAGCATAGACTTTTAAAAACTTTACATTAGTAAGTCTTTGCCAGTGATTTCGAGCTGCAGGCTAGAATTTGATTGTGGCTGGAGCAGTAAATGAAATTTTAAAAATGTTAAAAGGTGATTTTAAAAAAAAGTATGTTCTACATGTGTTCAACATTCATATACTTTGGGCTACTAATTAAAAATGAAGCCTTAATTATTAGACAATTATTGAAAAACACATACATCAGCTTGCTTCAGTAATTTACAAATTATCTGACAAAACAGTGTTTGACAACAATCAGAATGTTAATAACATCGAGAAGAAATTTAATTTCATAGAAAATAACAAGAAGTAACATGTAAGCAACACATGAAAAGCTAACAAAGAAAAATATTTAAACATGATAATTCTTATCCATTTTCAAATGCTGATGTCCTTTGACTAGCCACAAATGCATTTTATTTTTTAAAAGGAGAGTAATAATTGATTGATTGAATAGACTCCCTATATATTACTGGTATTTTATTGACTCATGAGGTAATGAACAGACCAAACTGAGTCCAACAAGGCATATATATATAAATATATATACATATAGTTCCATATACAAGTCTTAAAATACTTGGATGGAATATAAGCAAAAAATTGTAAATGTTAGTTTATTATTTTTAGACAAATAAGAGTAGACTTTTATTTTTAAAAAGTGAACTGATATTTTCTATTAATAGATTATCAAATTATTATTGTTATATTTTTTTTTAATCAATATCATAAATAAGAATTATGCTATGTATGGTTTAAAAAGGATGTTAAAACAAGTAATTCATTTGGAAGTCAGTAGAAACCAACAGCCAAAAAGCAAGTACTTATAGTTGTAGATGTAGACAACCATATCAATGTGTTTGTGGATTGATGTACCTCCTGTAGATAACATTTAGAGATACACACTGTTACTGTGATATATGTGGTAAATAGAAAGATAAAAAGAAACACATGCCTGACAGCAAGATAATTCTCAAAATACAATATTACTTTTTTCAAAAACCCAAACAGATATTTACATAAGCCAGAGATCAAAAAAATTTGCTGAGCAGTTTTCGTTAAGAACCCTTCTCATGAACTGAAGCTAACTTAAAAAGAAGTTAACATGCCAATATATCATTAAACTAACACTCAAAAATAAATGAATTATTCTTAAAGCTTTTTAGAATATTATTAAACAACAGCAACAAATTCAGTTGATTTTATTATAAGTTATGTTAAAATATTTTTTATTAGAATATAAAAGTGAAAGAGAATTGGTTTAGGAAATAGAGAATAGAAATAAAACTTTCCATAAATAAAAAATAACTGGCATACAGCCAGGTTTTACTATAAAAATCTCACAACATTTTTTATAAATGTTTTTGAAAGTTTGAAAGCTGTCAATCAAAATTTTTAAAATTAATATTTGGAGATAATTATTGATACAAATTAAAAATAATTAGTAATAAAATACTCCTTATTTCCCAATATAAGCAATGGGATAAATAAAAAAAATAAAGACTCATATTAAAGAGAAGTTAGTAGAAAGATGGTAAAACATAGATTGGAAAAAGGCAACTAGCTGAGTTTCTGTTTATCTATCTATCTTCAAAATAAAAGATGATGCTTCTAGAATCACTGGTTTTTCTGAATATACTGGCTCAGTAGAACATTTGGAGGCCTGAAGTAGTCCTTGGAATTTTCCACTTCAATTCTCCTGATGCCTTCTTCTTCGAAACCTAGATTTTAAATGGTAAAAAATAGATTATCAAGTAAAAAGCATAATTTTAATTAGATATAAATCGAATGTTTTTTTCTTTCTTGTTTCTTTTTTTCTTTTTCTTTTTTTTTTTACATAATTGTTTGATTTCTGATCTATAGATATATCTACTTAGAGAATTACAGTCTGTGAAGTTTCCACTCTCATAAATTCCCTTTTTACTAGAGATTCCATCCTGCACCTGTTTCTATTTGGAAATATTCCCCCTAGATGGGTCGCATATGATGAGTTTGTAGAGTTCATCTCAGATAAATGTTCCATTTTTGGCATAGTATCCATGGCTCTATTCCCTTCATATGAGCAGGCACTTTTTAGTATGTACAGGGTGCATTTTATTATGTCTCCAGCACCATAGAGTGTGTCTGTGGAAAGACTAAACAGTACCTTCCACTCTGAATTGGTTTTTACTCAGAGTAACTGCACTCCTAAAGTAATTCTATGTGCTACAATATACAGAGTTCAGTTTTCCTCATTTTTGGTATACTTTCACAGCTTGATGCTCTTATTTGGAGTAACTGTCACTTTAGGAGAGCTATGCTCAATGAGTCTTTGAATTTGCATTATCATCATCATCATCATCATTTAACATCCATTGTCCATGCTGGCACGGGTTGGACAGTTTGACCAGAGCTGGCAAGCTGGAGAGCTGCACCAGGCTCCAGTCTGATTTGGCATGGTTTCTACAGCTGGATGCCCTTTCTAATGCTAACCACTTTACAGAGTGTGCTGGGTGCTTCTACGTGGCACCAAACATGTGCTTTTACATGGCATTGCACAGGCGCTTGTACGTGGCACTGCATGGTCACTTATATGTGGCACTGCACAGGCACTTTTACATAGCACTGCACAAACGCTGTAATGCGACACCACATGGGTGCTTTCCCGTGGCACTGCACAGGTGCTTTTACATGGCACCACATGGGCTCTTTTACAAGGCACAGGCACTTTTACAAGGCACCACAGAGGTGCTTTTAAGTGGAACCGCCATGAGTGCTTTACACCACCAGCAGGATTCATCTTACGGGTCTTCTTGAGTACAGCCAGGAGAACTAAGTTGCCTCCACTATGTAAGCATAGGATAGGATGAGAGGGATAAAATGTGGTTGCTCATTGACTAGACACTTCCAATAGTATTTCTAAACTATCTTTTTACAATTTCTAAACTACAATTTTAAGCTTTTAAAAATCACTCATAATTCCAATACTTTTTACCAAGATTACTAAATTTCTACACATTTCATAGAAATCTATCTTGACACATTTTCTCTAAATACATATACAAAAAAAGTAACATAACATGCTTAAGTAGCTTAGCTTTCATCTCCGAGAATTCTATAATCTGCTGGACAGCTTGTATCTGACTTGTCACTGATTACATGGTTTATAAACGACCTTGACTTATCTGGATGGACACTTCCAACAGCATTTGTAAACACCAATGTTACAAATTGAATTTGCTATATATATATATATATATATATTATATATATATATATATATATATATATTAAGGTATGTAGAAAAATACAACATGGACAAGAACGTATAACTCATAGAAGACGATACAATAAACATGGACAGGACATTCGAACCCCTCAGTCTTCAGTCAAGAACCGGATCATCGTAGTAATTTCGGCTGATTAATATATATATATATATAGGCGCAGGAGTGGCTGTGTGGTAAGTAGCTTGCTTACCAACCACATGGTTTCAGGTTCAGTCCCACTGCATGGCATCTTGGGCAATTGTCTTCTGCTATAGCCTCGGGCCGACCAATGCCTTGTGAGTGGATTTGGTAGACGGAAACTGAAAGAATCCTGTTGTATATATGTATATATATGTATGTGTGTGCATATGTTTGTGTGTCTGTGTTTGTCCCCCTAGCATTGCTTGACAACCGATGCTGGAGTGTTTACGTCCCCGTCACCTAGCAGTTCGGCAAAAGAGACCGATAGAATAAGTACTGGGCTTACAAAGAATAAGTCCTGGGGTCGATTTGCTTGACTAAAGGCGGTGCTCCAGCATGGCCGCAGTCAAATGACTGAAACAAGTAAAAGAGTAAAAGAGTATATATATATATATATATATATATATCCATCTATCCACATCAAACTTTCATCTTTGGATTGGATACTGCCGCCGCCACTGCCACCACCACCACCATCATCATCATCATCATCTAACATTTATCTTTGGATTGGACAGTTTTGCAGAGGCTGGTATTCCAGAGGGCTGCACCCAAGTTCCACTATCTACTTTGGCATGGGTTTTTACAGTGGAATGCTCTTCCCAACAGCAATTACTTTACAAAGTAGACTGAATACTTTTCACATGGCATCAGCACACTGGCAAGGTCTGCTTTGGCATAGTTAAGTTAAGTTAAGTTAATTTTTTGGCTCAAAAAGCAAAAAGCAAGGCCATGTAGGGGGACATGGAGTTATGTACAGGGAGAGTGTTCATGCAAAGGGTTCAGGCCATTTCTGGTCAAGAGAGACTTTGAACCGAGTGGTCGTCGGCATCTTCACTATCTTGTCCGGCAGCTTATTCCACGGATCCGCAACCCGGACAGAGAAAGCCCCTCTCCTTCAATTGAGATGAAATCATCGCAGATAGAGCTTTTCGAAGTGACCCCACAGCCGACGCTCTGGAACAGGAGTGAAGAACAGCTCTTTCGAGAGGTTACACTTTCCGCTTATGATGTTGTGAGCAAGAATGAGATCACCACGGCGTTGTCGTTTTTCTAGAGAATAAAGGTCGAGCGTCTTCAGCCTTTCTTCATAAGACAAAAGCTAGGTGCTCTTCCTAACGCCAACCACTTTACAGTGTTGACTGGGTGCTTTTTACATGGCACCAGCAAAAGCAAGGTCACCAGGTAACTTGTGAGACAAAATATATATTCAGCATCAGCAACATCATTAAGCATCTGTGTTTATGCTGGCACAGGTTGCATGGTTTGACAGAGTCTGAGTTTAATGTCTGTTTTGGCATGGTCTCTACAGATTGATGCCTTTCTTAATGCCAACCACTTTACAAAGAGTATTGGCTGCTTATACAACAAGTTTCTTTCAGTTTCTGTCTACCAATGATCAGACTGGGGCTAGAGTAGAAGACACCCAAGGTGGGACTGAACATGAAACCATGTCATTGGGAGGCAAACTTCTTAACCACACACCTGGCATTCGTACTGCCTTAAATTGGGTCTATAAGTTCAAACTGCATTAAATTACTCATTAAAAAGGGACTCTATTGATTACGATGACATCGGTTCCAGTTGATCTGATCAATAGAATGATCTACTTGTGAAATTTATGTACAAATGGCTGAGTACTCCACAGACATGTGTACCTATTTCTTTATTACCCACAAGGGGCTAAACACAGAGGGGACAAACAAGGACAGACGATTACATCGACCCCAGTGCGTAACTGGTATTTAATTTATCGACCCCGAAAGGATGAAAGGCAAAGTCGACCTTGGCGGAATTTGAATTCACAACATAATGGCAGATGAAATACTGCTAAGCATTTCGCCCGGCGTGCTAACATTTCTGCCAGACATGTGTACCCTTAACATAGTTCTCAGGGAGATTCAGAGTGACACAGAATGTGACAAGGCTGGCCCTTTGAATTAGAGGTACAACTCATTTTTGCCAGCTGAGTGGACTGGAGAAATGTGAAATAAAGTGTCTTGCTCAAGGACACAATGCCCTACCAGAAATCGAACTCATGACCTTACGATTGTGAGCTGAATGCCTTAACCACTAAGCCACATGCCTTACTCATCAAAGTAAAAAAGTAAAAGAAATATATATTCACTTTTTGATTTTAAGCCCAGATATTGGCAGAGAGCATGAAGGAGAAGTCGTTCAAAGCTATTGGCAAGCTGGGATATGTAAACAGCAGTTGGCCACTCTTTGAAGAAGGAGATCAAATCTTCCTCAATGGTCAATAGCAAGCCCTAAAACAGAAAGAGAAAAATCATAATTTTACCATGCTTTTTGGCATTTTGGAAAATTGTATGAAGAAATGCACAAGAAAAGAAAAGCCAAGAATTTTAATTGTTGACATCATAAGAATATACAAACTTTGTGAAAATGAAATACTTTTTGTTTGGAATAGTGACTCTTGAAGCAAACAAAGCTCTAAATGATAGCATGTAAATATTGGGTTAAAAACATTTTTGATAGAAAAAGTCAAAGGCTGCCCATGGGACAAGCTTTTTTTATTTTTTTTTTTTTTGCCAAAGGGTTTTCAAAACCAATACTTGCACACTATTGTTTACAGTTTTATCTGCTTTGAGATTTATCATTCCAGAACAATAAGAATTTCAATGTGTTCTTATATAATATTTTACACTGTTATAATAATTGTAGCAGTTAATATGACAAAAGATTAACATTCATTTCATTAGAAACAAGTTCAATCTGTGTAAAAGGGAGACAGCTACATAATAAATTTAACTGAATTGGGTACCTTTCAGCTATTTATTTTATTGATCCAAGGAAATAAAAAGATATTTCCACTATGGCAACATTTAAGTTCAAAATAGAATCAATAAAATATCCAATCTGGTGTTGGACTATGTTAGTTTCTCTCTCTCTCTCTCACTCATGGTTTTGGGTCCAATCCCAAAATCATGTGGTTGGGAAGCAAACTTCTTAATCATATAACCATGCCTGCACCTATATGTTTCTTCATGTATTAATTCCCTTCTCAGTTTTTAACAGGTAAGGATTTTTTTTCTTAAGCAATATAATCCCTAAGTTAAAACAAAAACAAAATCATTGTATTTGAGCTTTTCTATTATTCAGTTACACTTTTTCACCATCCTTGTGTGTATTTGTATCTTTGTGTGCAAACACATAAAAAAAAATGCCTGAGAAGATAAATTTTTCAACAATGAGTAATGTATTTTGTAATAAACTTAAATTTTTAACATAAAATTTCCAAAAAATTAAGGTTAATAATTAAATTTGATATTTTGATAACTTTTAACATTTACTTGGAGATAAAATAGAGACATAAGATTGAAGTCTGAAAACCCAGAGAAAGACTTAACAGTATAAAGGAATCAATACAAGTAAGATAATTTTACTATTAGTGGGCACCTCTGGTTATGAAAGATATAAGAAAACTATGAATTGGCTTACTTGAGGGAAATGACGTCGCTTCAAGGTTGCTCTGATGTTCCGATCAAGTTTTTGAAAACACTGTTCGGCAGTATGTGCTGGATGGGCTAAATGAAAAAGAAATAGAATTATTAATGACAACGGGACATAAAGAATGTACTCAAGAAAAATCATCATCATCATCATCATTTAACGTCCGTTTTCCATGCTGGCATGGGTTGGAAACTGTTAGGCCGGTGAGCTGTATCAGGTTCCAATCTGATTTGGTATAGTTTCTACAGCTGGATTTCCTTCCTAACACCAACCACTCCAAGATTGTAGCAGGTGGGGTTTTTTTATGTTCCACCGGCAAAGGTGCCAGTTATGTAACACCAGCGTCAGCCACGACCACAATCTTATTTGGCTTGACAAGTCTTCTCAAGCATAGTATATCGCCAAAGGTCTCATTAAATTCCTCTCTTACTCACATGGTTATTAGCAAAAATACTGGTCTTAATGCCAATCATAGAAACTATCGCATTCAAAATAAGAGAGCTGTGATCAGAAATTATCTATTCTACCAAGTACTCAACCAGAAATGACTTGCCAGAGCTTTAAAAAAAGATACTCTATTAGATTATCAGATAGTGAAAAACTAAAGGCATGTGTCCAAAAAAGGTACTCAGCTACCAGATGGATGATGCCTGTCTTTGGTCATGTTTAAACTATTTTTAGGTCTTCCTGCACTGCTCAGTGCATTGGGAAGCAAAGTTTCTAAACAAAAGGTGAAATTTATGGAAGTTATTTTATACAGAAAATGCAAAATAACTTAAAGTAGCCCAATTACTTAACTACCTGACTCAAAGCAATCTGAAATGACTCGCCAGAGTTATGAAATTTCTTCAATAGATCATCAGATGGTGAAGACTAGAGACACATGACCAAAGAAGATACTTAGCCACCAGGTGAATAATACCAGTTAAAAGCTATGCTATACAGACAATATCAGCTCAACTACAGACCAGCTCAACTCATATCAATATGAAAAGTGCACAGTAAATTAAACAAAATAATCTCTGTAGCACCTAACTATTTTACATGGAGAACAGAGAAAAAATAATAATACTGATGCTATAATAGTAAATGCTTTGTTAGCGTTTTCTCTTTAAAACGTGGGTTTCAAATTTTGGTACAAGGCCAGCAATTTTGGGGGAAGGTGTAAGTTGAATGACCCCAGTGCTCAATTGGTACTTATTTTATTGACTCAAAGGATGAAAGGCAAAGTTGACCTCTGCGGAATTTGAACTCAGAACATAAAGACAGGCGAACAGCCGCTAAGAATTTTTGATGGCATGCTAACGATTTTGCCAGCTCACTGCCTATTCTCTCTTTAAAATATAGCTAGATATATTTATTATATGACCACACATATGGTGGTGAGGTTAAGAAGTCTGCATAGCAACAACATGGGTCTAGGTTCAATTCAGCTATACAGAACCTTGGGTAAGTGTCTTTTTACATAGCTCCAGAAATGGAGCTAACAAAACAAATAAACAAAAAACTCAACAGTATATTATTAGGTTGATACATAATTATTGTGGCTTTTTTTCAATAAATTTTATTCAACAAAAAATTTAAACAAAACACCAAGCAGAAATTCAAGTAGATGGTGAATATGCTCCAGAATAATCATTTAAAGATGTTTTTGTTAAATGTTGTTATTGTTTTTGTTGAGTAAAATTTATTGAAAAAAAAGCTGCAGTAATTATGCGCCAACCTAATATTTTCTTTATAGACTCATTAATAGAGTGGAAAGCAAGATTTGTTCTGGCTCCATTGAAAACTTCTGCTAGAACACATACAGTATGAAGGTAGTCAATCAAACCCAAATGATCTATACTTCAGGCAGGTGTAAGAACATACCATGAGTGGCATGCCCATATTGTTTTGGTAACATCAAGAGCAATGTGGCTGCTGTTTTTGTGGTTTAACTCCAAGTCACTCCTGATTGAGCAAATTTATGACCAAAGGTATTCCAGTCATGACCATCCAGTCTTTTTGTATAACAACAACTACATTGTCCATGATATACACAAGGGACAATATAAGATAATAAGACAGCAGCATGTGAATTGAGAGAGAAGTAACTGCTGTTTCCAGGAAGTTAAAGAACTACGTACTGGTTAATGTAGTATGGTAATTAGAACATGCTATCTCTGTATCCAGCCAATTTATAAATAACTGAAGATTCTGGTGGAGAGAACATTTTATAGAGATTGTACAAACTCAGTCAGTGTTGAGAAGTGTTGCTTCACTGAAACTGGCTGCAGAGAACTTGAGCTTATTGTACCAATCGATGTCATAGAAATATCATGAAAAAGTGGGTGTCAAAATGATGACGACAACAGATTTTGTATCTTAAAATGATGTTTGTTCTTGTAGTTTAGCCTCAGGTAAGTCCTGACTGAGCAGAGTCATGATCTAAGGCATTCCAGCCTTGACCATCCCATCTTTTCTTGTTTTTAAAGGCATAGGAGTATGTTATTGAATGTGTTGTTCTCTTCTGAATTAGTGTGATGTGAAGATTTGGCTGCTATTTCTAGCAGGTCAGGCAAATGTACTGAAAATAGCACCCACATTGTCTCATAAATGGTGTTTGTTGCTAAATAATGTAATCTTGTGAGATATGATCTTCAATAAATAAATAAAAATTCTAAGATGCACAAGAAATGATGGGAGGAAGGCAGACAGTTGAGATGCGTGAATTTAGATGAAAGAGATATACAATGAACTAGGTTGGAAGAGGGGAAGCTGGAGTAATTGTGATAGAAGAGACGGGACTCAGCCAAACAATAATCAAAGAATTGTAAAGAAGTGGGTCGTTAGAGAAAGTCTTGTAGTTTGTTACTGAATCAAAAACAGTTTTTTTTTTATAGAGTGTTATAACAATATATCAATTAAATTAATACATACCAGCTCTCATATCAGGAACAATTTCCCAATTCTCTTGATTCAAATCTTTGTCTTTTAAAATCTGGTCGGACTTACTTCTTTGGTAGCGTGAATTACGACTGTTAGATTTTTGCAAGATTTTTTGCTGCTCTTCTTCTGATTGGTTAATGAAATCATTCCAAACCTAAGAAAAGAAATTATTAAGTCTTTAATAATAGCCATAGTCCAAAATAAGTAAGGCTAGTAGAAGTAAAATAGATGAGTGCTTAAAGTATAGGAATACTGCCTCATAGACCTTTAATTCAAATTTACTACAAATATTTCCTCACATATTTGAGCAGAATATTTAATTAGACACAGCTTATTCAGTATAATTATGAAAATTTGAGGAGACTAATAGGGGTGTACACTAGCAATGAAAAAAGGTTGACATGAGTTGTGGAAATACCTAATGCTTTTAATGCTTCAAGTAGAGCTTAGCATTCAGACTACTCTGTCAAATGTTATGCTTATTCACATTGTTTTGAATTAATTATTTATCATCTTGTGCCTTTGGAATTTCAATGAGATGATTGTTTATTTTTAGAATGACAGTGTAGGGTAGGTATGAGAGGTTGGATCTGGTCGGTTTGAACATAAAGCAGGTAGAATATCTGGGCAGGATAAGACTGGTTTAAACGCTTAAGGGTTAACTTATCAGAGTCAATGTTCATTATTCTGGGACTATTTTCAATGAGAGATTATTATTTTATTCACAAAGACAACTTATCTCTCGTGTAATTAACACTATGGAACTAAAGAGTTAAAGGCCGGCTTATATAATCCTCTTGAGATTTCAGAGATGATGACAATGCTGCCAACAAAGCCATCATCATTGTCAGATGGAGAGGGCAGTGTAGTTCTAAAGTGAATTTATTGAAAGATGGGTGAAAGCAACAAAAATGGTGAATGTGAACCGGACTGCTTTGAGCATACATGTATTGACAAAAGAACAACTGGGAAAACTTGTCCTTGGTGCTCAAGTTGATCTTGAATCTGTAGAGTTCCTTGATTGACTTTAGCTGGAAGTCTTCTTGCATCAGAAGGTGGTGATGGTCATCGTTATACTTGGCAATAACGGTATTGTTATTGTCATTCATTAAGATAGTGAGTTGGCAGAATTGTTACCATACTGAACAAAATACTTAGTATAATTTCTTCTGCCAAGGTTGACTTTGTCATTCATCCTTTCAGGGTTGATAAAGTATCACTTGAGTACTGGGGCCGATATAATCAACTAACCCTATCTAACCCTCTCTCCCCAAATTTCAGGTCTTAAGCCTATAGGAGAAAGAATTACTATCATTCATTATTTCAATACCATGTCCATTTCTGTTTCATCCCTTTCTTCACCTTCATTCAATTCTCAATGAAAACCCAGTATTTTAAGTTTTTGTAACTGTCCCCCTCATCCCTTACCGAAGTAGGAAATAAAAAGAGCCATTATTAATATTCTTATTATGATTAAGATGATGAGCTGGCAGAATCATTAGCATGTCAGGTAAAATTCTTAGTGACATTTCATCTATCCATACATTCTGAATTCAAATTCCACCAAGGTCAACTTAGTTGATCATCCTTTTGAGCACTAGGGTTGAAATAATCAACATGCCCCTGCTCTTGAAATTGCTGGTCTTATGCCAAAATTTGAAACCATTATTATTATTATTATTATTATTATTATTATTATTATTATTACTATTACTATTATTATTATTACTATTATTATTATTATTATTACTATTATTACTATTATTATTATTATTACTACTATGATTATTATTATTATTATTATTATTACTACTATGATTATTATTATTATTATTATTATTATTACTATTATTATTATTACTATTATTATTATTATTACTATTATTATTACTATTATTATTATTATTATTATTATTATTACTATTATTATTATTATTATTATTATTACTATTATTATTATTACTATTATTATTACTATTATTATTATTATTACTATTATTATTATTATTACTATTATTATTATTATTATTATTACTATTATTATTATTATTATTATTACTATTATTATTATTATTATTATTATTATTATTATTATTATTATTATTATTATTAATTAAGGGGGTGAGCTGGCAGAATCATTAGCACACTGGATGAAATGCTTAGCGGTATTTTACCCATCACTAAGTTCTGAGTTCAAATTCCGCCAAGGTCAACTTTGCCTTTCATCCTTTTGGGGTTGATGAAATAAGTACCAGTTATGCACTGGGGTGAATGTAATCGACTATCCCCCTCCCCCAAATTTCAGGCCTTGTGCCTATTGTAGAAAGGATTATTATTATTATTAATTAGTTACATCATAATTCGACACAGTAAGATTTGACCTTCCTCAGCAACTGATACCAGCAGGTTTAAATAAAAATTCAACAGATAAAACTCATAATCAATCTCAGAAATGTAGTAAAGGTTGAAATATTTTTCAAAATAGAAACAAAAGAAGATTTGAAAAGGGGAAAAAAAAACAACAAAAAAAAACAGAAACAGAACTGACTAAACAAAATAAAACAGTAACCAAGGAAACAACACTGGATTATTTCCCTGATTTTAACTTATGAAATTTTTACTAGAGTAAACAAATGTAATTCTTTCTTTCTATTCTTTTACTTGTTTCAGTCATTTGACTGCGGCCATGCTGGAGCACCGCCTTTAATCGAGCAACTCGACCCGGGACTTATTCTTTGTAAGCCCAGTACTTATTCTATCGGTCTCTTTTGCCGAACCGCTAAGTGACGGGGACATAAACACACCAGCATCGGTTGTCAAGGGGGACAATCACAGACACACAAACACATACACGCATATATATACATCTACATATATACGATGGGCTTCTTTCAGTTTCCATCTACCAAATCCACTCACAAGGCTTTGGTTGGCCTGAAGCTATAGAAGAAGACACTTGCCCAAGGTGCCACACAATGGGACTGAACCTGGAACCATGTGGTTGGTAAGCAAGCTACTTACCACACAGCCACTCCTGCACCTAAGTCTTCAATTAAAAAAATATTTTTTATATTACATTCAATTTAGGGCAACAAGTTGACAGAATCATTAGCATGCCAGGCAAAATGCTTAGCAATATTTCATCCATCTTTATGATCTGGTTTCATACCCTGCAGAGGTTGACTTTGCCCGTCATCCTCTCAGAGCCAATAAAATAAGTACCAGTCAAATACTGAGGGTGAATGTAAACGTCTTATCTCCACCCCTGGAATTGCTGGCCTTGTGCCAAAATTTGAAGTCAATATTACATTCAATTTAAGATCTTTTTGATACCAACCCACCTGAGAATGTTCCTGATTTGACGATAAGCTTCCTGTTTTGAAAAAGGATTTAATTTAAAGTCACCCATCAAAAAAAACCAGGTTAATTTATGTTCCAAACATAAGCAGACTAAAAACAAAGTTATTTTCATAATTCTTCATTAATTTCAAAATTAATTGAAACAAAGGCAACATATTTCAAATAAAATATGGTAACAAAAGGATTAAACAGCTTTGTAAAATCTGTAAAATCATTAATACAGCATTCTGTTGTGTCTGGAGAGAGTCATTCTCTTTTAGTGCCTTTTAATTTAACACAAAAGGTTGCAAGATGCTACGAGAATTTTAGAAAAATAAAGAAGGAAATGAGTGGAAATTTTACCAGTGAGTGTGTTAAATTATAAGGCACTAAAAGAGAATGGCTCTCCCCAGACACAATAGAATATGCTTCAACACACGAATTCACATAAAGACTCTTGCAAACCAAATCCAAAAATGAAATTTATACAGTAACTTGTTGCTAAACTGATATGGATAAGAAAAAGAAGAAAAAAATCTGATCAAATAAGCTGTTGGCCACTCCCAGTTGTTATCCAATCCCAAAGTATTTCTGAATTTCCTAAAGAATTCTGAAAATTTAAATGCTTACTACAGATATGCAAGGATGAGAGAGAGAGTGTGTGTGTGCGTGTGTGTATACACACCCATGTATGTGTGTAGCTGTGTGTTAGGAAAGGAAAAGAGACGGAGATAAATGATAATAGGACAGAGAAAACAGAGTGAGAAAATCTGAGTGAGTGAGAGTGACAGTTAAGAAGACAGAGTGAGGAAAGAAAAATAGTGTAGGAAAGAGAGAGAGAGAGTGTGTGTGTGTGTGTAAGAGAGAAAGAGAAGGTGAGGGAAAGAAAGAGAACTGCTTTCATTGAAACACAAAATACTGCAAGAGAACATTTACCTTCCATTTCTCTTTGTCCATTAAAATCTCGGCAAAGACTGACCTCCTGGGCTCAACACGGTCGATTTTCTCCAAGTTTCCCCAGTCATCTTTGTCAACCAGATTCAGGAGATAGCATACTGTTAAAGAAAATAGCAACGCATATATATATATATAGATTAAAACGGCCTGATTGAAACTTGCTGGCACCCCCAAGCCTCAGTGTGACATGCGTGTGTGTGTGTGTGTGTACCATCATCATCATCATCACTGTTTAACATCAGCCTTCCATGCAAGCATGGGTTGGAAGGTTTGACAGAAGACTATCCCAGGCTACTGTGTCTGTTTTGGCAGGGTTTTTATGGTTGGATGCCCTTCCTAAAACCAACTATGCCACAGAGTGGACTGAGTGCTTTTTATATGGCACCAGCACAGGTGAGGTCAGTTTTGGCATAGTTTTTACAGCTTGATGCCCTTCTAAATGCCAACTACTTTACAGTGTGGACTGGATATATTTTTATGTGGCACCAGCACCTGTAGGGTCACCAAGTAACTTGCAAGACAAGGAATACATATATGTATATACACTATATATACATATATGTATGTGTATATATATAAATAAATATATATATATATATATATATATATGTATGTATGTATGTATGTATATATAAATTAGAAAAAAACACCTTTTATCAATTCAAAATAAAAAATTAAATTACACCATCTAGAAAATTACATATAATAGAAAGATTAAATATAAGATCAAAAATATAACAATGATTAAGTAATGAGCAAAATAATAAATAAAACGTATGTATGTATGTATATATATATATATCAATTGTAGTTTCCCAAGGCTGAATAAGATTGTGTTATGCAATTTCTTGTTGAACATCCTGAACATGTGATCTTATTTATAGTGCTTCAAATGTTTGTGCAGTACGTTAGCTCACACCCTCCACCAAATAAACAATACTTGTTATCAGTTCAAATATATTTGAGGCATATCCAAACCTGTAAGAAAGTCATTCACTGTATTTTGTCATGGAGTCAGTTCGAAGTACCTTCTAAACAGACGGATGGATGCATGCATTTCAGCGTGGTTATATCTTTTTCAGCACCAGATACCAGAAAGAGGAATGTTATCGACTGACAAGATTCCTATCAAAGCTCTGTATGTGTGTGTCTGCATGTGCACGCTTACACAAATGCATAAGTTGATGTGCCTTCAAGGAAGATCACTATCTCCTATAGTTTAAAAATTAATTGGGTTTTTCTTTTTAACTCTATTGTGAAATTGTTAGAACTGAAGCATTTGTTCATACATTGACTACAGAATACAGGATGAAGAACACAGGTGTAGTGGTGTTTCTGCAAAGTGAATTTCTTACAATGTAGATCTGACATACAAACATTTGGATATTTTTCACTTTTTTTTTTAAACGGTAACATGTTTATTCTTTTCCTGGGTCATAAAAATAGTCCCAACTTGTTTAATGCAGAAGTATCTTAGGCTACAGGTCCATGAGCAGTGTCCACAGACGAAGGTAACATCCGGTGTGGTGTCAGAGACGGCTCGCGCCTTCCTCCTGCATCTCTTGTCTTTAAGCACGTCTCTCCTTTGTGCCTCAAACTCGGTGACTGTGTTGCCTTTCCCATATCGGACTTGTCAGTCATGAGCATGCATGCACGCAACGTGGACAGCCTTCCTGATCTTCGTTCACGAAGCCGAGCCATGATAACCATAGGCTACATCTCCAAATGGTCTTAAACATTTAACACTCTACAGTTGTTTACTACATTTTAAATATACTCATAAACTACTTACAGTTTTCACATCGGCGACTTTTATTAGCACCAAGCTTCTTACGGACATACAGGTCGTCAATGGAGGTATATAAAGAACCAAGTTTTTTAGAACTGTGGTACTTGGTCAACCTGGATGGTTTCTTTATGTTGCTGACACCTTCATCTGGGCATTCAATGACCGTGTCAAGTAAGCTGTTTATAAAAAAAAAACAAAAAGGAGAGAGAGAGAGAAAACATTAGAATTGTATATCAAAGCAGCTGTTATTGGTGTTATATTTTATACACTTCTTTATATCTGCTTATGTTTTTGGCTTCAGAAGCTCTTGGAAAAGAATATACTAGAGTGGTATTGTGTATATTGTTATGAAGGGGAGGATAAAATTCTAGCTACTGTGACAGTAAGCTGCACAATATCATCATTGTTTAACATCCATTTTCCATGCTGGCATGGGTTGGATGGTTTGACAGGAGCTGACGAGCTGAAGGGTTGCTCTGGTCCCCTGTCTGTTTTGGCATGATTTCTATGGCTGGATGCTCTTCCTAACACTAGATGTTCAATTGAAAGGGCTGTTCAGGTTCCCTGTCTGTTTTGGCATGATTTCTATGGCTGGATGCTCTTCCTAACACTAGATGTTCAATTGAAAGGGCTGTTCAGGTTCCCTGTCTGTTTTGGCATGGTTTCTATGGCTCAATGCTCTTCCTAACACCAGTTGTTCAATTAAGAGGGCTGCTCAGGTTCCCTGTCTGTTTTGGCATGATTTCTATGGCTGGTTGCTCTTCCTAATGCCAGATGTTCAATTGAGAGAGGTGATCAATTAATGAATATTATCTCATTTAAGAAACAGTGGAGGTGCATGGCCTAGTGGTTAGGGTGTTGGACTCATGATTGTAAGATTGTGGTTTTGATTCCTGGACTGGGTGACACATGTTTTTGAGCAAAACACTTCATTCCATGTTGCTCCAATTCATTCAGCTGGCAAAAATGAGTAACCCTGTGATGGACTGACATCCCATCCAGGTGCGGAATTTATACATCATGGAAATTGGGAAACTGGCCCTTGTGAGTCAGTATGACTCAAGAAGGAAACTTTACCTTTACCATTACCAGTTAAGAAACACCAGCAGCCACAGCTATGTCAGATTGTGACAACAATTAGCAAGTTCCCTAAAAATACTGATGTTAATTAACATGTTATTGGCAAGAGAAGGAAGTGAGAGTTTGGTGTGTCAGTCCGGATAATGGGTAACATGTCACAACACTGGAAAAAAAGTTACAAAGGTATGTGACTTTTTGCAGGATTGGTGCATGAGTATAAAAGGCAGGCAGTAAGCAGAGGTCAGGTATTATGAAAGCAGGCAATGAAGAACTCCATTCCACAACACATCTAGCAATGCATGACTTCTTCTCTGGGCAAATTGACTTGCTGAGCTGGCCCACGGTTTCCCTGTTGCTAGCTGTTGGAGCTGTTTTGGGATCAGAGGCTATGTTTTGCAACTATATTCTTTCTGAGTGTATTCTTTCTCCAGGTCTACAGAAGGATTATGAAGTCAGCAATGCAAACTAGTCAAATATCTGTTAATCATGCAGCAGTGAATTCTAATTCAATAGAGTGCACATCTATAAATAGAGAGACTCTATCATATACATAAACATATCATTGTTGTTTTAACATTCACATTTCTATGGATTGGATGTGATTATGTTGAGACAGAGTTTCTTCAGCCTTTTTGGTACCAAACCTCAAAAACGATTTCAAACACATGCCTGTCTTCTTGTCATTGCCACCATCACCACAGCTATCGCCATCATCATCATCCATTTTCCGAGTTGGCATAGATTGGCAGGTTTGATAGGATCTGGTGACCTGCAGGGTTGCATCAAGCTCCAATGTTAGTTTTGGTATGGTTTCTATAGCTGGATGCCCTTCCAAACACAATAATAGTAACATAATGAATTTTGAGACCAGTTGATGACAGCATAAGAGTTGTCACCCTTATTTGTAGGAAAGAGGAAGAAATTATGCTGCAGAAGAATATTTTTTTCTTCCTCACGGTACATTGTTGACTTGTTCATACTTCTTGCATTAAATATGTTAACATACCCAAGGTGAAGGACAGTATGGGTCAAACAAATTTATGCATCTTGTAATAGTTGGAAAGAAAATATAGATTTTTTTTTAGTAGGTAAATAAAAATGTTGAGGCATATCAGTGGTACTTCAATTACTGACCACACGGGGACCAAATTAATTACTATAATAACTTTACAATTAATGTACTGCTGTTCTCAAACATCTTCACCAACCCTCCAGGGAGAAAATATTTGTGATGATTCATAAAATGCGTGATAATATCTTTGGTAAGAGATTATGTGAAATGGAGAAAAAAATAGGAAAAACAGTAGGGATAATGTGTTAGATCCTGATTTTTCATAAATTATTTATTAGGATTTGAATGTTATAAAGACTGAGAATTATTACATGTTACTCTTTTACTTGTTTCAGTCAGTTGACTACGGCCATGCTGGAGCACCACTTTTATATATCCCCTTTACAGTAAGACATCTGTTTCTGTCCCCTCTGACACACTCTAACCTCTCATCACCTGGCACAAGGCCACCTTCTCTAATATCCCCACCCCACCCCAAAGGATCTTCATCTCATGCGATACTTGGTAACCCCACCGGTGCTGATGCCATGTAAAAACACCAAGTCTACTCTGCAAAGTGGTTGGTGTTAGGAAGAGCATCCAGCTGTAAAAACCACACCATAACAGATCTCGCTGGTGCTGTTGCCACATAAAAAGCACCCAGACTACTCTGTAATATGGTTAGCATTGGGACGAGCATGAGCTGTTAAAAAAAACATGCCAAAACAGACAGTGAAATCTGGTGCAGTCCTATCAAACTATCCAACCTATGCCAGCATGGAAAACAGATGTTAAATGATGATGATGATGATGATGGTAATTATGATATACCCTTTTGATACCAACTGGCCTAAGACTGGCCCTGGTTCTTAGATACAAACTTCATGCTTTTAAGTGATCTACATCAAAACCTTCCCTCAATGTTAAGTGAAGCTCTAAACACTAAATTCAACATTATTATAAAAATTAATTGAAACAAAGGCAATGCATTTCAACCAAAATATAGGAACAAAAGAGTTAAAACTTCAAACTTCTGCATTTGAATCACAGTAATTAAAAACTGTCTTCGAGCAAGCAAACATGCCACAACAAGTAAGCAACATTAGGAGTACATAAAGTACTCATAGCCCAAGTACTTTATTGATTAATCTATTGATATGAAAGACTGGAGATGTATTGTTGTTTCGGTAGACTGAAGGCATCCAGTTGCTTAGATATGTATCTCTCAGTTGTTTTGTGTATGTTCATTTTATCTTCTATCTTTTATGGGTTTCAGTCATTGGATTGTGACCATGCTGCGGTACCATCTTGAAGGGTTTAGTCCAACAAATCAATACCAGTACTATTTTTCTTTTCCTGGAACTTATTCTATCAGTCTCTTTTGCTGAACTGCTAAGTTACAGAGACATACACAAAACACCAGTTGTGAAGTAGTGACAGGGGACAAATACACACACACACACACACATATATATATATTACGAAAAAGGAGGTAATCAGAATTTTGGATAATTCTTTACTAGCACTGATATCTCATTCATTGAGACTCCTCACCTATTTGTTGACACTTTCAACGTACAGAGTTGTTGTCATATAAGATAACCTTTCATCACTCCACATCATCATAAAAGAAAAGAAAAGAAGGCTAGGTCACCCATTGGATAATATGGCCCTAAACACACTATATTTACATAAGAAAAGACCAGAAAGTGACAGCAGTGTTTGATTGTAGGGCTTTCTTGAGGTTGACCAACAAGATTAATCCCCTACTTGATTTCCCCTTCATTAGAAAACTACCACTTAAACATTTTAATACCAAACCACTCAAGACTGCCTTTAGTTTTAGACTTCCCATTTTAAGGTGATCTTAATTAAAACTTTCAATCAAAATGTCATGTAAGTTCCAGACATCAGCTCATTAATTATGAAGTTCTTTTTCTATATTTATCTTTTATCTTTGACATGTTTCAGTCATTAGGCTGTGGCCATGCTGGGGCACCAACTTGAATAGTTTTTAGTCAAATGTATTGATGCCAATGCTTATTTTTTTAAAGTCTGGTACTTATTCTATCAATCTCTTTTGCCAAACTGTTAAGTACACCAGCACCAGTTGTCAAGTAGTTGTGGTGGTGGGTGGGGTGGGACAGACACATATACATACACACGCACACACACATATATGACAGGTTTCTTTCAGTTTCCATCTTCCAAATCTACTCACAAAGCTTTGGTTGGCCTGAGGCTAGAAGACACCAACCTAAGGTGCCACACAATAGGACTGAACCCCGAACCGTATGGTCGGGAAGCAAGCTTCCTGCCACACAACTATGCCTGCATCTTCATAATTTTTGAAATTAATAGAAAAAGAAAAAAAGATAATAAATGTAGAAGTGTATTTCGACATTAAATTTGGTAATAAAAAAGGATAGAAACAATCTTCTAACAGCAATGGTATATGAAACAGAAGGAAAAGTATTCCAGCTTATCTATGACTGACTGGTTATCTATGATTACAAATTTGTGTTAGTAGTTTTAAATAGTAACAGTAAAAGTGGTAAAAGCATTAAGATCAAAAGACTTCAATTAGAACACAAATGTTTTGTCCTACTTTCTGCTCGACACACGCACACAGGACTTACTACAATCATTTACACCTGCTTGCTGCAGGTTGCAATGTAAACAGAACTGTCATGTGAGCACAGCTATAAATACAGCTGTCATTGAGCCAAAAGTAGACCCTTACACGATATGCAAGCAGCTAGAAACAACAGCCATATCTTCCTTGAATAAACCTTAATGCAGAGCTTGGGGAACGTTTTTAACCAATTACCCCAAAATGTATTTATTTATGCTGACAATACCCCACTGATTTGAAAGAAAGAAAATCATTGATTCTTTGAATTCAAAAGGTTTTTGAATCTATTTTATTGAATCTATATATACATTCATATTGGACAGATGCTGTGCTGCCAGAAGAAAAATTTCTGTCATAACAAGGAACATGTTTTTTTATTTAATTTTACTTATGTCTAATGAGTCCTCATTATCACTAAGAATTTCATCTTTACCCCACGTGGGGTAATTTACCCTGGCTCACCAACCCCTGCCTTAATGCCTTAGGTCAGTGTTTCTCGACCTTTTTATACTTATGGATCTCTTTGGATTCTATTTTACCCAGATGGACCCTCCAAGCCATTCGATGTTTAAAAGATCTTATATCATCATCATCATCATTACCATTTAGCGTCCGCTTTTCATGCTAGCATGGGTTGGACAGTTCAACTGGGGTCTGTGAAGCCAGAAGGCTGCATCAGGACCAGTCTGATCTAGCAGTGTTTCTACGGCTGGATGCCCTTCCTAACGCCAATATTATTAAGAATCGTATAAGAAAACTGCTAAAATACTTTGTGTATTGTAGAAATAAAACCAATATTTTCTCTTTTACTTATTTTATCTGTTTCAGTCATTTGACTGTGGTCATGCTGGAGCACCACCTTGAATGGTTTTGCTTTAGCAAATCAATCCCAGGATTATTTTTTTAAAGCCTAGTACTTATTCTATCCATCTCCTTCGCCAGACTGCTAAGTTATGGGGACATAAACACACTAACACTGGTTGTCAAGCAGTGATGGGTGACAAACAGACACAAAATACACACACATAGATATATATACATACATACATATAAATATATATGTATATACGACAGGTTTCTTTCAGTTTCCATCAACCAAATCCACTTGCAAAGCTTTGGTCGGCCTGAGGCTATAAAAGAAGACACTTGCCCAAGGTGTCACACAGTGGGACTGAACCCAGAACCATGTGGTTGGGAAGCCTGCATCTACATAACTCTTATATGGACCCCAGTTGATAAGTGCTGTCTTAAGTAATGAAAAGACACATTAGATAATATAGTTCAGATGGGGTGGTTATGGTTGGAATGAGGTTGATCTGCTGAAGAATCAAGAGCAGCCTGGGGCTAAACAAAAGATTTGAATTGTAATTTATTTATATACTAGCAGTATCGCCCGGCGTTGCTCAGGTTTGTAAGGGAAATAACTATAAAGCATTTTTAGAGAGTTATAGCCAAAAAATAGCAAAAAAATGGAAAAAAATGATGGTAAATTTTTTTTTTAGTTAAAAAAGGTGGAGTTGCGTCCCCTAGACAGTTTGCGGTTTGTGTTTCTGATTCTCGACTCCATGTCGAATTTATGGATTTTTTTCAGAACTGAGGGAACTTTTCAAAATTTTCGCTGCGTTAGTTTTGAATTATGACATTGGGCTATGTGTGTGTCAAGTTTCATCAGAATCGGTTGAAAGCCGTGGTCAGGGTGAGGGTACAAGCAAACAAACACACAGAAAACTCACAGACAAACTGCCGTTTATATAGAGAGAGATATATATTTGTTTGTTGTCCAATGTCCAATCAATTCTGTCGATTCACTGCTTTTATCTTTTATCTTTTACTTCTATCAGTCATTCAACTGTAGCCCTGTTGGAGCACCTTAGTCAAAGGAACTGACTTCAACTGTCAAGTGGTGGGGGTGGCGGGGAGACAAACACAAAGAAACATACACACATGCACTTCTGTCAGTCTCCATTTCTTAAATCCACTCACAAGGCATTGGTTGGCCTGGAGTGATAAAAGAAAAACACCCACCCAAGGTGCTACATACTGGGACTGAACTCAAAACCATGTGGTTGGGAAGCAAACTTCTTACCACAAGGTCATACTCGTGCCTTTGTTAATAATATTGGAATTCAATTTTCAAAATATATTTATTTAAAAAGTTTCCTTTAATTTGTGCTTAAATGATATTTCCACATATCTTTCTCATATTTCAGTCTCTGAAAACATTTCAGTAAAACTTTTAGAAACAAAGCAACAAAAAACTCAAACCCTTGAGATAGAATTTCCAAACTAAGAATTTGATCTAATTAGAATATTTATCAAGTCATCATGTTTTAAACAATTCCTCTTTACTATTGGTAGTTTTTTATAACATTTGTCTTGATTACTCATTATTCTGTTTTCTCTAAGGACCCTTTTCCTATCCTTGTAGGGGTCAGATGAGAGTGTGGTGAGAAAGAGCTTTTCTATGGTTGGATGCCTTTCCTGTCAACAACCCCCACTTGTTTGCAAGTTAGGTTATAATTTCCCAGTTTAGCAAACAACCCAAACACGAACTGGATATAAACAGCACTGTTAGCGAAGCCATTCTTTTATTCTTTTACTTGTTTCAATCATTTGAGTGTGGCCATGCTGGAGCACCACCTTAAAGGGGTTTTTTAGCCAAAGAAATCAACCCCAGGACTTATTCTTTGTAAGCCTAGTACTTATTCTATCAGGCTCTTTTGCTAAATCGCTAAGTTACAAGGACGCAAACATACCAACATTAGTTATTAAGTGATGGTGGGAATGGAGGGAGACAAACATACACACACAAATATATACATACATACACACACACACAAATATATACATACATACACACACACACAAACTTCTTTTAGTTTCCATCTATCAAATCCACTCACAAGTCTTTGGTCAGCCTGAGGCTATAGTTAAGGACGCTTGCCCAAGGTGCCACCCATGTTTTTGGGAAGCAAGCTTCATACCACACACCCATGAAACACCACTAGACAAGTAAAGTACAAACACACACACACAACAGGTTTCTTTCAGTTTCCCTCAACTGTATCCACTCGCAAGGCTTTGATTAGCTGGGAGCTATAATAGAAGATACTTGTTCAAGGTGCCACGCAGTGGGATTGAACCCAAAACCACATGGTTGGAAAATGAACTTCTTAGCCAAACAACGACTGCATGTTAATTCTTAATTAGCTAACATGACCCTGTCTAAAGAAAAAAGATATTCATTTGAACATACAATACCTGTTGTGCAAATTATACAAGTAAAAGAGAATGTTTGATTTGTTTTCATAGTTGTGTGTTTGACAGGATATGGTGATAACCTTATTTCTTGAGCTGCCTGAGCAAAGAAGAAATGAAAACTCACTGGCAAAGTTGTTACAATACTACAGGAGAAGCAAAGACAACAAACGCCACTGATTTTTGTATTTTGAAAGACAACGAATACCTTTAGTCTTCTTCGTAATTTGGAACTTTTTAAGCTGATAACATGTCTGCTAGAAGCAAAGTAAATGGTTATGAAATCTCTGTAAGAGATTAAAGTAGTAACTGTACTGGCAAGTAATGTTTGTAGCCATTTCAATGTTGCTATTAAGTATGAATGGACATTACTGCAATTTTTTAACTCCAAGAGACATTTCTTCTAGCTGGTTAACGATGCAATCTGCATCCAATATATTGCAAGTAGGGGAGCCAAACCCTACCACCTTCTAGTGAATTGACAGCTAAATCTCCTCTAAACTACACCCAGTTAGCTATGTTAGGTCTGATAAAAACTATGACAGGACTAAACAACAATAACCCTTCAAATTATGGTTTGAACATGTAGAATAAATTCATTAGCAAACCCATTTCTGATAATAATTCTCTCAAAACACACTGCCTTTCTTTCAATTAATTTCGAAAAATGGTTTGTTTATTCTTTTATTTGTTTACGTCATTTGACAGTGGCCATGCTGGGACATCACCTTGGAAGATTTTAGTCAAAGAAATCAACCTCAGGACTTTATTAAGCTTCGTACTTATTCTATCAGTCTCTTTTTGCCAAACCAATAAGTTATTGGGACATAAACACACCAACACTGGTTGTCAAGTGATGGTTGGAGGAAAAACATAGACATAAAGGCACACACACACATATATATATATCACGTGATCACGTGACCGACCAGACCATCAGATGTTTTACACATCGCTGGTCACAATACGTTCGTACTGTTTTAGCCTTCAAATGGCGCCACCCCGCTGGCTAAGCGAGCAGGCCAACAGAAGAAAGAGAGAAAGAGTACAGCAGGGATCACCACCCCCTGCCGGAGCCTTGTGGAGCTTTTAGGTGTTTTTCGCTCAATAAACACTCACAATGCCCGGTCTGGGAATCAAAATCGCGATCCTATGACCGCGAGTCCGCTGCCCTAACCACTGGGCCATTGCGGCTCCACGCGATATATATATATATATATATAAAAGCCCATCTCATATATATATATATATATATATATATATATATATATATATATGAGATGGGCTTTTTTCAGTTTCCATCTACCAAATCCACTCACAATGCTTTGGTCAAGCCCAAAGCTATAGTAGAAGACATTTGTCCAAGGTGTCCCACAGTGGGACTGAACCCAGAAACATGTGGTTGGGAAGCAAGATTCTTACCACACAGGCTCACTTGTCATTATTACTGGTGTTTGGAACGTGAATTAAGATGAAAGATTTTAATCTAACCCTTTGGCATTCAGACCCATCATATCTGGCCAAAATATTTAAAGTTTTATGTTGAAACTGGCCAGATCTGGCCTCTCAACTCATCCCTGCAATGTCATTGTAAAACTAAGCAGTCACGTCATCAACATCTCTAAACTACAAGATAATGCATGATTAATTTAAAACTATATGAATAAACAAACATTATATTTGGCCAAATAATCTGAATACTAAAGGGCTAAATCACTTCAAAACAGGCTTGTATTATGGAAACGGAAAAAAAAAAATTTGTTTTTAATCAAGTCTTTGAAGCCAAACGTTTCCACCATGTCTCAGAAGTAAGTCATAGAAACTGCAGCTGTTGAATATTGATTCTTATTAACACTTTTTCTTCTATCCACATATGGCGTAATTTTTCAGGAAAATTTAGCTGCTATTTCTAGCAGATAAAGAGAATGCAAGGAAAGGTTTTTGTTTTTGTTTGTACATGATGTGGATTTCATGTTGCCGTACTTTTGTATGTACTGCTGCTGCTGCTGCTACCACTACCCTTATTATCATCAATTTAATGTCCATGTTTCCAAGCTCACATATGTTGACTGGGTGTGTCTGCAATGTATCACATTGTTATGCAATTTGATCCTTTTCCTCCCCATCATAGAGACGAAACACCCAGGCTTCATCAAACAACATTATTTCTTTACCATTAATATGTCTAATAACTTTCCTGACTGAGAATGTAATACACTTGGCCACTACCTTATTAAAATTAGTAGCCAAACCACCCAGAAATCACAACCAACGGTCATAATAAAAAAAGGGGGCGGATACATTGGCCAATATGATCCTAGATACATCATACTGAAAAAGTAAAAAAATGAGATGGACTATGTTAGAATGCCTCAATCAGTCCTACTTAACTAGTATTGACCTGTGGCTAAACAACTTATACCTTGCATAATTAGTTTTATGCCTAGTTGCAAAGAAATACATTAAAAAATTTTCTTTTTTTGTCTTTTTAATGGGGAAAGCAAATTCCTGACTCAGACACTATTTACAAGTACAAAAGTGGGGAATGATATCAGGTGATGTGTTTGCTTTTCTGAAAGCCTTTGAAAGCATTAGCAATAAAACCGGTTTATCAAGGAAATTATAAAATGAAAATGAATTACTAACATGAAAAAAAAAATGAAAAAAAAATTTACATTGAAATATTTCAATAATCAAAACATGTCTGGAAAGTATTCAGGTAATTCAAAACACAACTAATTTAAAATAAACTGAATCACTACTGCTTCCGCAAAGAGACTGCCAATTTGTAGGTACTCATCCTGGAAGAAATAGCAGCCATATCACCCTTGAATCATACAACTAATCTTTAAAATAGATTCAAGACACACGGAATAATATAGTCATAGATACATAGGCGCAGGAGTGGCTGTGTGGTAAGTAGCTTGCTTACCAACCACATGGTTCCGGGTTCAGTCCCACTGCATGGCATCTTGGGCAAGTGTCTTCTGCTATAGCCCTGGGCCGACCAATGCCTTGTGAGTGGATTTGGTAGATGGAAACTGAAAGAAGCCTGTCGTATATATGTATATATATATATATATATTTATGTGTGTGTATATGTTTGTGTGTCTGTGTTTGTCCCCCCAGGCATTGCTTGACAACCGATGCTGGTGTGTTTACGTCACTGTCACTTAGCAGTTCGGCAAAAGAGACCAATAGAATAAGTACTGGGCTTACAAAGAATAAGTCCCGGGGTCGATTTGCTCGACTAAGGCGGTGCTCCAGCATGGCCACAGTCAAATGACTGAAACAAGTAAAAGAGTATAGTTTGGTATTATTTAACTTGGCTATCTCCAGCCTATATTTTATTAGTTTTATGTTCAAATCAACCAGATCTGCCTTCTCACATCTACCCTACAGTATCAGTCTAAAAATAAACAATCACATCATTGAAATCTCAAAGCTGTGAGATAATACATGATTAATTCAAAACAAAGTGAGTGAGCAAGCATTGTATTTAACAGGGTAGTGTAAATGCTAAACGGTTAAATAAAAGATAAGGTGGTGGTGGCTGGAATATCTTTCATCATAGGCTTGCTCAATCATTGTTGAAACTAGGCTCAATAATATCAACTGATCTCTTATCTTTTGTTTGTTTCAGTCATTGGACTGTGGCCATGCTGGAGCATTGACCTGAAATGTTTTAGCCAAACAAATTGACCTCAGTACTTATTTAGTACTAGCACTTATTCTATCATCATCATCATCGTTTAACGTCTGTTTTCTGCGCTAGCACGGGTTGGACGGTTCGACCGGGGTCTGGGAAGCCACGAGGCTGCACCAGGCTCCAGTCTGATCTGGCAGTGTTTCTACAGCTGGATGCCCTTCCTAATGCCAACCACTCTTTGAGTGTAGTGGGTGCTTTTTACGAGCCACCGGCACAGGTGCCAGGGGAGTCTGGCAGCGGCCACGATCGGTTAGTGCTTTTTATGTGCCACCGGCACAAACCAAACTCCTAAGAGAAGTAAACAAACCAACACCAGTAGTCAAGCAGTGGGGGGGGGGGACAAACACAAAAACACACACAAATGTATATATTTTTATATATTTATACACACACACACACAGCAGGCTTCTTTCAGTTTCCACATCCACTGGAACTATGTGGTTGGGAAGCAAACTCCTTATGATACAACCATTCCTGCACCTATTGATACTGGTTTCAAATTTTGGCATAAGGCCAGCAAGTCTGGGGGAAGGGGTACTTTTTTTATCAATCCCGAAAGGATGAAAGGCAAAGTCAACGTTGGTGGAATTTGAACTCAGAACATAAGGACAGACAAAATGCTGCTAAGGCAACTTTGCTTGGCATTTTAACGATACTGCAAGCTCACTGCCTTTGCACCTTTTGATATGGTGTAATGGTAATGAGTGGAGGCGCAATAGCCCAGTGGTTAGGGCAGCGGACTCGCGGTCATAGGATCGCGGTTTCGATTCCCAGACCGGGCGTTGTGAGTGTTTATTGAGCGAAAACACCTAAAGCTTCACGAGGCTCCGACAGGGGATGGTGGTGATCCCTGCTGTACTCTTTCACCACAACTTTCTCTCACTCTTACTTCCTGTTTCTGTTGTACCTTGTATTTCAAAGGCCGGCCTTGTCACTCTGAATATCCCCGAGAACTACGTTAAGGGTACATGTGTCTGTGGAGTGCTCAGCCACTTACACGTTAATTTCACGAGCAGGCTGTTCCGTTGATTCGGATCAACCAGAACCCTCATCGTCGTAACCGACGGAGTGCTTCCATCCAATGGTAATGAACTGAGTCCAGTCTGATTTTGATCAAAATAGTTTCATTTCACTTAGTCTGCTAAAACTCTTGGGAAAGGTCTGAACATCACAACTTCTTAGAAGACAGTACAGGAGCTAAGTAAATATTAAAACTTTTATGCCTTGTAGGAGAGAAACTAATGTAAATAATATGCACTGAAAAGCAGTAATTCCTGAAAGTATACTGAAGTTAAGAATTAATTTAACTCTAATTGGGTTAACATGTGTCACTGCTTTCAAAATAAGAAAGAGAAAAAAAGAGAAACATTATTGTCTTTCTAAATAAAACGGAAAGGGAATAGTTCCAAAAGCAGAAAAGTAACACAAATGAAAATAGGTTAATTTGATAGAAAGTAAAATGCAATTAAAACCTAAAATTAACAACAACAATAACAACAGTCCAACTTATGCTAGCACAGAAAATGGATGATGGTGATGATGATGATGTTGATAAGGAAAGGTTTCAAATTTTAGCACAAGGCCAGCAATTTTGGAGGGACTGGGTTAGTCGATTACAGCAACCCAAATGCTCAACTGGAACTTATTTTATTGATCTGGAAAGAATAAAAGGCAATGTTGACCTTGGCAAAATTGGAACTCAGAACAAAAAATGTTGGTAGAAATGATGTCAAGCATTTTTGTCCAATGCAGTAATGATTCTACCAGGTCACTGCCTTAATAATAAGAATAATAATTTTATTGGCACCAACTAAATCAACCCTAGTATTTAACTGGTACTAATTTAAATCATCTCCAACCAGATTTGAAATCAGAAAATAAAATGGCATAATTAATTTACCAGTAAACATTTTGTTTGATATTCTGCTGATTCAATCTATCTACCAGCAGTAACTATCATTATTATTAATTAGAAAAAGATACTAAGCTATAAAAATACCCATTCCCAAAAAGAAAAAAAAAGAAAGAAAAAAAACAATAGTATCTATTTTCAAACTTGAAAATTAATGTACTGCAATTAAATGTGTATAATGCAACAGTAAGTAATTAGGTTCCAAACTTCAGATGCCCATGATAAATGATTCTCTTAGTTCACCAAAGGTGTTGAAATGGAACGTCTTAAAAGTGCTTGTGACATCAAACTAGTAATCACCTTAAATAACCCTGATTAATGCAAAAAAAGTCACAATAACATTAGCAAAACAATATCACAGACCATGTTGATAGCGTGCAGAAACTGACCAGGTCATCATCATCATTATTATCATCAACATTTGAAGTTCGTTTTCCATACTGGTATGGACTGGGTAGTTTGACAAGAACCAGTGAACTGCAGAGCTTTGCCATGGTTTCTATGGCTGGATGCCCTTCCTAATGCCAATCACTTTACAGTGTGTACTGGGTGCTTGGTATGCTTACATATTCACATCAAGGTATTCAGAAAGTAATTGTGTATGTTTCTGCTGAGTGATTTGTGTTAGGAAAAGCATCCAGCTGTAAAAATCTTGCCATAACAGTCACAGCAGTCTGGTAATTCTTGCAATGCATCTGCTTGAACAGAACTGGTATTATCCACGATGAAGAAATGACTCAAAGAAAGATCATCAATGCAGATGTTATTGCTAGCAACTTGATTGCGTAAGTGAAGCAATACATCAAAAGTAGCCAGCTTTTTTATACAAGGACAGTGTTAATCTCCAGCATGACAACGAAAGGGCTCACTTTGCCAAACATATCCAAGATAAAAGTTCTTCCATATGCCCAACACTCACTGGTCTTAGCACCTATAAAGTATCATTTGTTTCTTGCATCAGTCATAAAGAACATTTGTGATATACACTATGGTGTTATGGACACTTGATAGAACATATTGATGGTGCTTGTTCTTTATCTTTTTCTTCTTTCAGTCATCAGACTGTGGCCATGCTGGGGCACCACCTTGAATTTCTAGTTGAATGAATCGCCCCCAGTACTTATTTTTTAAAGCCTGATGCTTATACTATCAGTTTCTTTTTACTGAACTGCTAAGTTTCAAGGGTGTAAACACACCAACACCAGCTGTCAAGCAGTAATGGGGAGTGGGGGACAAACACACACACATATATATATATGAGGTAGTGGGGCTCTGAAAGGGGTCTCAGGGAGTAGCGTCCCTGCCTTCCTGAGCTAGTTTTCCACCACATTTCTAAAAAATCATGGTAGAGTCCTTGGTCTCGGGACCACTCACATCTAGAAACTGAGTTTGGGGGTAAGTAAGGGCATGCTTCCCATAGAAAATCCAGCTCCAAAAAAGCTTCATGATAGCAAAGGAGAATGGGCACCAACCAGCCCAAAGGTTGGGGTGGGCTGCACCTGCCTACCTGGGTTGCTATGGCATTGAGGTAGATCTGGCCACCCCTGTTAATGGAGATAAAACCTGGATGTAAAACACTGGATGATGATGATGATGATATACATACAATGGGCTTCTTTCAGTTTCCATCTACCAAATCCATTCATAAGGCTTTGGTTAGTCTGAGGCTATAGTAGAAGACACTTGCCCAAGGTGCCATACAGTAGGACTGAACATGGAACCATGTGGTTGGGAAGCAAGCTTCTTACCACACAGCCATACATATATATATAAAGAGAATGATAGAGAGATAGTCATCTATGTATTGTACTTAATGTATACAGTGTTGATAGGCCAACTACATGAGTATTTATCCTGAGATAACATCTATGAATTTACTGCATTAAAAACACTAAATGTCAGAGAAAGAGAGAGATGAAAGTTTGGGCCCTTCTTACTATTGTCTTATCACTAACATCCAGCATTACAAAGGTGATAGAGATAACCATTAACTACAACCTTCTCTAACCCTTAAACTTCTTCCTCTCCTTAATGACCACCAGAATAGCTTCACAGATCAACTCTTATGTATCACTCACCACTGGACTTTCACCTTCAAGAGCTTTAGTGAAAGCAGTGTTCTTATATTTGAGAGCAGCAAAGTTTTCTACTGTCAGTTTGCCAAATCTCCTCTCAAACTGGCCGGCCATCTCTGCCTACAGGCTTTATCCATCTCTTGTCTCTTGGATCAGTGACTTCCAATTAGATTGCAATATTGCTAAATATGATGAAAGAGCTCTCCCTGAACCACACCCCATTAACCATAATATGTAACCTATATGACTAATCCTAAGGGCGGCGAGCTGGCAGAAATGTTAGCACGCCGGGTGAAATGCTTTGTGGTATTTCGTCTGCCGCTACGTTCTGGGTTCAAATTCCGCCGAGGTCGACTTTGCTTTTATAAGTACCAGTTACGCACTGGGTTCGATATAATCGACTTAATCCCTTTGTCTGTCCTTGTTTGTCCCCTCTGTGTTTAGCCCCTTGTGGGTAGTAAAGAAATATATATGCCTAATCCTCCTCTTCCTTTTTCTATGCACTAATGATCCACTTATCACCTCGAGAAAATACAATGCTTTATTCATTCCTATTCTATCACATCCAAATGTCATCTACATGCAACCAAGACACATCACACAAAATTTGCAATAACTCCATGATCAGTAACCTTGAAAACATCTGTCAATAAAGTCATCACCACCAAAAAATCGTCTCCTGCAGTTAGATTAAAAGCACAATCACTGCAGATATTAAGTTAACATTATTGTACAGCATCATCTTTAACCCTTTAGCATTTAAGTCGGCCACATCCAGTCCTGTTTTATGTTAAAGCTGACCAAATCCAACCTCTCACAACTACCCTTCAATGTCATTCTAAAAATAAACAATCATATTATCGAAATCTCAAAGCTATGAGACTATGTTGATAAGCATTATCATTTACAGGGTTATTTGAATGCTGAAGGATTAAACAAGAGCAGTGTGCAGCTAAATCAACTTCACTTCAAATGCTAGGCTTCACTATTCCTATGGATCTCACCTGGCAAACACACATCCTTAACATAGCAAAGACAGCATCTCAAAGACTGATTTTTCGCTTCAGAACCAGAAAATATTTCAGACCTTTCCTTCTACAACCAAATTACTAAACCTCTACAAATCTCAGGTGAGACGCACAGTAGAGAACTGCTCCCATATCTGGGATGGCACTGTTGTTATACATACAGAGAAACACCCTAGACCAGTGGTTCTCAGCTGGGGTCCGTATGGACCTGGGAAGGTGGGGGTCCATATAAGTTCTTATTGAGAAAATTTATGTGCAACAAATTGGTTTTTACTTCTTCAATACACAAAATATTTTAACATTTTTCTTTATACAATACCTAATAATATTTAATTATAAAAATAGAATGGGATTTTTAAAACATTGAATGACTATGAAGGTCCACCTGAGTACAATGGGAATCAAAAGAGTCCATAGATAAAAAGTGGTTGAGAATCAATGTCCTTGACCAAATCCAGAGAAAGGCCACCTAATTGGCATGAAATCACTCACAAAAACATTTCTAACCCTAGTGCTGTCACTTCGTCTTTTCTACTGCTACTACAGTGGTCTATGCTCTCCTACAGCCAGCTGGTTTTGTGCCATTTCCATTTAGTTACACACAAATCATCTCTTTCCATCACCCTGCATTATGAATCATATTGTGTTCATCATCACACCACTACCACAAAAACCTCAACATTCTGACTTTCGTTCTCAAAACATCAATCCTCTGTAATTGCTTCCAGGTATGTCTTCTTCCTGAAGTTATCTACTTGGAATAGTTTAAGTGGAAAGAAATCTGTATATATATCTCAAAAGATATGGATCCAGCTCCTTCCTCAAGATCAAAACAGTTTTTAAAATTTCCCTCCAATCGCAACCTATTGTATTAAAACAACAAAAAAAAAGACACACTAGATATGTTCCTGGATGCACTATATCTCAAATAAATAAATAAATGAATCGTCACGGTTGGAATACATTTGCTCGATCAGTGCTGACCTGGAGTTAAACAACAACAATCCACTATCCTAAAATACAGTTTATAAAACGGATTTCTTTTTCTTTTTTTTCCATATGATCAGGTACAGTGGTCAGACACTACGCCTATATGCTTGGGCAAGACCATTATTAGTGGCGAGTCAGGTAGGGTTTTATGTTCAACTTGAGGCTTGCGGGAATACATAAATTATTTATAAGTAAACCGCAAAATTATATAAGTTCGTACATACCCTAATAGTCTTTATTTGTTGTTTATAAGTACAACGCAATCACAACGAAAACAAGTGAAGCTGATCGCATAACTAGCCAATTTGATTACACTACTCAAGAAGCAGCCAAACCTCCTTCCATATCACAGCCTACCATATGACAAAAGAAAGAAAATACTGGACAATGTAGTTTAAGATGTACTGTATCCGTAAGATGGCGACAAGGTAGTCATGACAGGAACGTCTTTGATCATAGATTTGCGCAATCAGAGATGACAAGGGGCTGAAGAACAACAATCTCTTTATGTTTAGAGTTCAAATCTCGTCGACAGTCGATAAAATAAGCATTAGTTAGCATTAATCGAAGAGACCTATGATCAAAGGCATTCCAGCTATGACCACCTCATCTTAGATTAATTTTCCAGATATGGTGTATATTGATCAATATTATCCAATCTATATTTCCTTCTTCCTTTTTTCTAGCACAATATTAAATCGTTCACACCTCGTCCTCATATCAATCAATTCCCTTATAGTGGTTGTCTATGCAAGGTGTTAATTTGCAATCACACTAACCTGATACAGTAATAGGGTTTATCTGCAGTTTAAATATTCTTCGATTTCACTATCAACGTTTTCGTTGCTGAAGTCAATATGCACTCAAATAAAAAGTATCGAATAACGCTTCAGTACAGTGTTCAATCGATTTTTAAAAAAAATTATTTTATTTATAACTTGAAATAAAACTAAACTATGTGTATGTATATGATGGACTCTCCTGTCGGTTTCGACAACCAATACTTTCTTTATATCTGTGTATGTGAGATGGAGAGATGCCCACATATAAATACATACATAAACACAAGTTAGGTATGTAAACAAATTTACATCTACATAAAATTTTCGCAAGAGAAGCAAGAATATCGATTCATAAAACAGAATTCTACAGACTGTACACACACACACACATGCACGTTTATTTCCATAATGCATTGCAATATATTGGAAAAAGGGAAAAGAAGAAAAAAATTCAGTGATCACGCAAGAACAGCTGTTGACATATTAAATAGGAGTAACTGACACAGAATTTGACAGAATAAAGAAATAGGTGGACGAATATACAAAAACAAAATACAATTTCACCCAGGGATATAAATAAATACAAGAGAAACACGGATT
Source organism: Octopus sinensis (assembly GCF_006345805.1). Taxonomy (NCBI): domain Eukaryota; kingdom Metazoa; phylum Mollusca; class Cephalopoda; order Octopoda; family Octopodidae; genus Octopus; species Octopus sinensis. The sequence continues at coordinate 95,840,911 of NC_043003.1, forward strand.
GCAACATAGTGTTGCAATCGATGTTAAAAGCTGTCGAATCCAGGACTTGTTTTAGATGCTAGAAGGTGAGTCATCAAACACATAACAAATAATTATGTTGTGAAATATAAGCCGAGGACTGTCGGATCCTTCTTCTTCCAAGGTAACAGACTTTGATGAATAATAAATGAAAAGAAGAACTGAATTCCATGGCATTAATAACATAGGGATAACAGAGTTTTATGTGTGTGCGTTTGTCCTTCCTAGACATCCACAAATGCACGATGAAAGAGGTGGGGAGTAGGAAAAGAAGGAATAAATAAATAAATATCTGTGTCAATATTGATGCTACCATGTTTACAATGTAAAAATGCATTCGAACCAATTAAGAAATAGAGCGAGAGAGAAAACAATATTTTAGTGAAATAATTATATTATATCAGCAGCGAATTTTAAAACAGAGATAGTTTAGCTTACACCAAGTCATCTTCGATAATCTCAGGGTCGTAATAATCCCTGTTACTATCACGATTGATACCCATTCTGGATGAACCTTGTCAGACAACTGCCATTAACACATCAACAACTATGCACTGCGCATGCGCACACACAATAACGGGGGATAATTCATTTCAACCTTCCACAGAAAGACACTCAAGAAGAAAGGGTCACACTGACATTCAAATTTTTTTTTTCTCTTTCTACTAAAAGAACAATGTCTAAAATTTTCTGGGGTAGGGGAACAGGTCGATTACATCGACCTCATTGCTCAGCTGGTACTTATTTTGGCATATCTTGTGTGTGCCAAAATTGTTTCCTCATAACTTCAGAAAAATGGATAATTTTTTTTTAATGAAATTTTCTACAAATTCCTCTCAGGTGGTGTAAATTATGACTATATCGGAATTTAATGTGAAAAAAAAAAAAATTGGGGGTCGCACATTCATACGTACTGACATACATCACATTTATGTATATATATCTACAAAATGAGACGGAAAATTTCGAAAAAGATTGTGACGTGTCAGCATCCATGTGTGCGCAACAAGTTTTTTTTTTTTTTTTTTTTTTATTAATTCCAATATAATCGCAATCTACACAATATGAGAAATATTTGTAAAAAATGTCATTAAAAATATGCTGAAACAAAGTCGACTCGCGAAAATTATCTGAAACTCATCTTCAACCATCTCCGAAAAAGTTTTCCTCAGCAAATTTCGATATAATCGGAATCTGCATTATCTGAAATGTATTTGTAGAAAATTCCTTTAAAACTCCCTATTTTTCTGAAAGTTATGAAGAAACAAAGTCGGTAGGGGGGGGGGGCACACGAGTAGGCATACACTTATTTTATCGACCCCAAAAGGATGAAAAGCAAAGTTCAACCTCGGTGCAATTTCAACTCAGCGTAAAGCTGAAAGAAATGTCACGAAGCATTTTATTCCGTGTGCTAATGATTCTGCCAGTTCGGCTGTTGCTCGAGACGGAGAGAATGTGCTCACTTGTATCACATCACAGAAGCAAAGCAACGATTTGCATGATGCAATAAGGTTTTCATGTCGCATTCATTTTGAGCTGGAAAAATTTGAGTTTATCACTGTCAACGAAACTTCTTATATAATTATACGATTTTACAAGGAAAAGGTTGACAGTGACTCCGAAGTTTCGGCTTACTCGCCATCATCGAATAAAAAAAGGAGCACTCCGTCGGTTACGACGATGAGGGTCCCAGCTGATACGATCAACGGAACAGCTTGCTCGTGGAATTAACGTGCAAGTGGCTGAGCATTCCACAGACACGTGTACCCTTAACGTAGTTCTCGAGGAGATTCAGCGTGACACAGAGTGTGACAAGGCTGGACCTTTGAAATACAGGTACAACAGAAACAGGAAGAAAGAGTGAGAGAAAGTTGTGGTGAAAGAGTACAGCAGGGTTCACCACCACCCCCTGCAGGAGCCTTGTGAAGCTTTAGGTGTTTTCGCTCAATAAACACTCACAATGCCCGGTCTGGGAATCGAAACCGCGATCCTACGACCGCGAGTCCGCTGCCCTAACCACTGGGCCATTGCGCCTCCACCATCATCGAATAACTGATTTATAGACAGGCATCTCAAAAGCAAATAGACATTATTTTTTGAAAAATTTTATTTCTAGAAGCAAAGCGTTTAAATATTTAATTTATTATTTAGTAGACCTGTTTTGTGTATAATATATTAACAAACTTTGAAACACCAGGTAATGTCCGCAAAGATAAAACAGCATAATGAGTGGTGTCTCTTTACTTTTGAGGTAATTGTGTATACGTATGTATGTTGTGCCTTATATATACACATACATACATACATACATACATACATACATACATACATACATACACACACACACACCTTCTCGACTTACGACCACAAAAAAAAAAATAATAAAATAAATTAACTAATTAAAAAATCGATTTTCGGACGTTGGACTGTCTCTACTCGTCAATCCAGAGAGGTACATTTTCTTATTTTCTCTCTCTCCTTGTTGTTTTTATATTGGAACGATAAAATAAAGGACATTTTCAAGTATCATTTTCTTCTGTCATTTATTGCATAGACTTCAAAAACAATCGACTTAACCATTATGTCCTTTGTGACCTGACATCTACCATACATCTTTGACAACAATGTTTAAAAAAACCAAACATGCACTCTTTTCAAGTCGCCAACCATCAACATATAAACTGTTACATTTCTGGTGAAGACAAGGTACGAACAACAGCACATATTTAGTTACACACACACACGACTAGTGAAAAGGTTGCAAGTAAATGAGTGGAAATCAGACCGGTGAGTGTGTTAAATTAATAAGGCACTAAAAGAGAATGACTCAACACACGAATTCACATAAAGAATCTTGCAAATCACATACAAAAACGAAGTGCAGTGTTTCTTTTCTGGTTTTGCAAGTGTTGTGAATGAGAAAGGAAACTAAGAGATGCTGGGTGCTCTGAACCAGGTAAATTTTACTCTATGTGCAACTTGATCGAAACGAAGTCGTACAGGGAAAAGTAGGGAGGTGACTAAGTGAGGGTACAGAAAACACGGTCTGTGTTTTGTGTGTGTGTGCGTGAAAATGCCAGGAGAAAGTGGCAACGATATTAAGTCTGTTCAAGTTAAGCTGGGAAGCGAGTTCAATGCAGTTGACAAGTAATGTAATGTATTGGTGAACTCTCGCGAGGTGCAGCATCGAACGTGGGTAGTGTTGGGAATTAGAGCTAACTTGATACAGACAGAAACAAATCGCAGGTTGCATATGTGTAATTGGATGTATGCACGTTGTTTACGCCAAAAAGAGAAAAGTGCAGCAAAATTTAACTAAGCTGAGAAAACTGCAAACATTCATACAAAAGCATGAAGTCAAGAGAACAGCATGTGGTCTTAATGCAAGATTAAGGCGGCGAGCTGGCAGAAACGTTAGCACGCCGGGCGAAATGCTTAGCGGTATTTCGTCTGCGTTACGTTGTGAGTTCAAATTCCGCCGAGGTCGACTTTGCCTTTCATCCTTTCGGGGTCGATAAATTAAGTACCAGTCACGCACTGGGGTCGATGTAATCGACTTAATACCTATGTCTGTCCTTGTTTGTCCCCTCTGTGTTTAGCCCTTTGTGGGTAATAAAGAAATAGGTATTAATGCAAGATGGATACTCTGTAAACGGCCGGAGAGAATAGAACATCATGAAAGATGCGTGCACGTGGAATAGTCGTCTGCAAAGGATGAATGCAGTATTAACTTTGAGCATAACTGTGTTGTAAGGTTATAAGCGTGCTAACATAAGAACGAATGAAGAACGAAATGAAATATAACATATTGGATTACTGATTCTTGGAGGAAACAAAATAGGAACATGCAAAGAAGGAGTTCTTGAGTGCCCGGGTGGAATTTGACGAAAAATGTTGGTTCCGAAGTTCTGGACGCGAGATGAAGATAAATACAGACAGATACACAAACAAACAAAAATACCCTGTTGTTGATATTGAAGTTCCAGGGAAGAAGCCTTGGGTCTAGGTTAGAACCCGGTTCTTTCTCTATTGGCAAGAAATCTTGAAATAAACTGAATAATAACAAACACATACATACATGCATGCGTGCGTCCATACATACATACATACATACATACATACATACATACATACATACATACATACATACATACATACATACATACATACATACATACATACATACATACATACATACATACATACATGTTCATTGTAGCCTTCCATAGTATCTACTATGTGGTCATACGTGCGAACAGTTGTTAGGATGCATTTCATTGATGTGTGAAGCGTGTTGGAAACAGAGCTCTCATCGGCTGCAAGCCGGTCCGCAAAGTTCGACAGCCGGATTTCCACGTTAGTTGTCATTTCTGGTGGTTTTGTTACCATTTTGTGGTTCATAGTTGAACGTTGTCAAACATACATGCATACATTTCCAGAAGCTTATCCTTTATATATAAGCAACAGTAATTTTATTCAACTGAATACACGTCATTGATTGGTTGAAATTACCGAAATACAAAAACTTTAACGTGAAATAACTTCGTAAAAATAAGTTTTTCTCAAAAATGTTAAGAGTAAAAGATGTTTTATATGACACATTCTACCAGTGTCCGAGGTTTGAAAGTGTTTAGTTACTAAAAATTAGTTTTTAAATCTGTCGGTCAAAAGGTAAAGATTAAAGGTGTTTAAGAACTCAAAGAAGCATAGAACATCCTCTCAAGCACCAAAAAACAAGATGAAGATGACTGTGACTTCTCACTACTCTTCAGGTATTTAGGTGAGCCCCTAGGCACACACATTCCCTAGCCTCTGATCATTGCGAAAGGTTGAAAGTGACTGAACATCTCTTAGAAAATATGTAAACAAACGTCACAGATATTCTGATGTCATAATCACAATATGGGAAACATTTAAACACGATATGGTATGTAGCAGGTCTCTGCTTCAATAATTTGAACTCATACTCATTTTTATTTTTTACAAATCAGTAGGTTTTCGTAGACTAATTGAATGGTGATGTCATGAGAAAACGAATCCATGACACCTAAAAACTACACAACAAATACATTGACTGACGTTGGTAAAACTTCTGACCAATCGAAAACTTGATTGTGACTCGGTCGATCTTTGATTAATTTGTAAAGAAGAGTGATAGACAGAAAGGTAATCTGACGGTTAGACAGTGTGTGTGTGTGTGTGTGAGAGAGAGAGAGAGAGAGAGAGAGGAGTACAGAGGATACATGCAGTCATGCGTTAAGATCGGTTAAGAACGTTATCAGCTGTTGTTTCGACAACCAGACTGGCCAAGTTGAACAAATCTGCAACACCCAAATTTTTACTAACAACCATGCCAGGGGTCACACGTGTTCAGTCACCCTCTCTCCTTCTTTCTGTAACTATCTCTCATTTACACACAACCACACAAGCTGTCATTCTCTTACTGAATCAGGCTACAAACATTATTCGATCTTTGCCTTTTTTTTCTTGGCACAGTGGTGTTCCATTTTGATCGTTTCACAAAATGACCGAAAACTGACATTAATTTTTTTTACACTCTCACCACTATTAAATTAATCTTGTATTTAAATGAGCAACTCCGTTGAAGGAAGATTCTCCACAATCCTGCTTCCATTGAATGGATATTTTTCTAAATCGGGCGTTGTGTTTCCGACACACGACACCCGATTTAGAAAAATATCCATTCGACAGCATTCAATGAAGTGATGCACTTCAAAGAGCAACTGCGCAACCGCACTAAATTTCTGCAAGTACACAGCACAACACTTCACGACATCTGATATGTTGGATGGTGGGGAGTGTGACATCCTTTGTACAATGATCTTTCGCTGGACATCGCGACACGAAGCACAAGGAAGTAAAATATAAAAAAAAGCAAAAGAAAAGAAAAAAAAGGTAACATCTCGATCTTCTATAATGGTCCTCAGCTCCTGTACCCTTCCATACCAGTATCCTCCTGCAAGTTGTCGATACAGGTCGTCTTCTTCCTTCCTCTCCTGGTTCTTCCTTGCGTAGGTTGCCAGAGCACTAGTTTGTTAGTAATTTCATCGGTATGTCTGATGCAGTGTCCAGCTAGCCTCATCCTACTATGCTGTACCTTCAATGTTACTTTTGGTAGTTCCTAGTATCATTATCTATGCATACTTTAAAGAGGACTTTGATTCAGTATATAAAGGAATGATGATGAAGATACTTAAAGCATATAATATTCCACCAAAAATTCTGAGAGTAATAGTGGCCAAAGCGAAAGTGATCATTCCTGATGGAGAGACGGAATATTTTTTAGATGGTAGTGTTCTCAGGTTATGAAGCCATTTAATGATGACTCTGTTCAGAAGACAGTAACATCATTTGATAAAAGAGCACGGTACAATGAATTCATAGAACAAAGCTGTGACTTTAAATATCTTTAGTTTCGGTCTCAAATATATTCAAGTTGAATGATAATGGAAAGAGTTCATAAGTGAAGGGCTACGTTCATCTTCTGTGTACTACCTCATGTCTGCTTGCTGTCTGCGTGTATACGAGAGTCAGCTAGGTCATGTGTTCACGGTCTGGCGACTCGACGAGAAAGGGAGAGTCCGAGGGCTGATAACAGCGCCTACAACTTTGAAGTCAAAGCTGGAGTATTATAAGGCGACACGCTAGCACCTTATCTCTTCGCCATCGTTCTGGACAATGTAATGCGTAGAACGTATGAGGACAAGGAGGAAGAACTGGGATTCAAACTGCATAGGCAAAGAAGTAGACGGCATCAAGCAGTAACAAGTAACTGACCTAGACTATGCTGATGACCTGGCGTTACTAACAGAGAGGACGGATCAGGTACAGGAAATGCTGAGCAGATTAGAGCAGGAATCGAGGAAGGTAGGATTGTACTGTAAAGCAAAGAAAACAGAGCCGCAACTATTCAACCACGAAATGCTTGTGTCAGTGAAAGTGAGTGACGGTAAGTCGCTCAAGGTGGTTGAAAATTTCAAAGACACAAAGTACTGAAAAAGACATTGTAGCAAGGAAAGCTCTAGCCTGGAGCGCATGCCATAATTTGGGAAAGGTCTGGAGTTCAAAGTTAGCGAGGAAATTGCAAGTGAGATTGTTTCTGGCAACAGTAGAGTCTGTTCTTCTATATGGGGCTGAAACATAGACGCTCACTAAAGCATTGAAAAAGCAGTTGAACGGTTGCTATATGAGGATGCTTAGAACGGCACTCAATGTCTCCTGAAAGAGTCATACAATAAACGCCGACTTATACCAGGGACTACCAAAAGGATCTTAACGTCATGAAAATTCCAATAAACGACGCCCAACAATCTCAAATCAAAATCTTTGAGTGACGAAAGCAAAATTTCTTACGAATATGAGGTTGTTATGAAAAACCAGTTAAGCTTTGATTAAGTTAATCACAGATTATAATATA
>NC_043003.1:95850866-95965866 GCF_006345805.1 Octopus sinensis
TGAATGTAGTTACAGCCTGCATTGAGATATGATAGTTGATAATTGTCATAGATCTAGTTGAGTAATAATGATTGCACAAGAAATGCTGGTCTTGGCATCCCGATTATCTTTTATTTGAACATTTTTGTGTAAAGACAGAATAAACAACCGATAGATACTAATTTCTTTCATAGGCATGTACTTATTCTATTTGCCCCGGTCTTGGTAAAGGGCAATGTCGGATATATTCTCGGAGATGTGAAATCGGAGTCAGGAGGGAAAAAAAAACAGTTTCTTTCTTTTGTTCTGATAGCCTAATCACAGGAGGAAGGGTACTGACTAACCTTTTACAGAGCATCTAAGCCTGGTTGCAGAAAGGCGGAAGTTATTCGTAGACTGCTGAAGACATCTAAGAGCTAGCTGGTTGTAATTAAACCGGGCGATTAAGTTTACCATGAAGATAAGTTTTCGTTGGTTAGTAAACAGAATATTACAAAGATTTTACGCATCCAAATGATAGAGAAATATGTTTTGTGTTCATAAATTTAGAAATTATTGGAAAGTAATCTCTGGCATATCAACATTTGGCGGAGGTAAAGAATATGTACACTACCCGTTTTCGGCGTAATAAAAACTCTAACCTTAATCCTAACCCTAAACACCAGGTATACGTATTCGTTACTTTCGCCCAATATTTTCTATCTTATATTTACTTCAAATGTTTGTTTTTTTTTTTTGTCAAAACCTAAATACTGTAAAATATTTGAAGCAAGCTTGCCTCTGTATTACACAGCTTACAAGCATTCTAGTCTTCCAAGTTGCCGTCAGTTCTTTTAAAGTTTTATCAAAATGATCTATACACCTTACTCTAACTATGATGGTTAAGTAATTACTCCCATAGAGTTAAGATCCCACATTTGCTGCTTGCTGTGCATCCTTCTCCATAACGCGCAAACTCTGCAAAAATTCTTGTAAACTTTCCTTCCAACAATATCACCACAATGTATATATACACTCCAAGTGCTAAATCATCCTTGGTCATTTCAAATCAAGAAAACCATCAACTCTGACAATGTCTCTTCCATTAACCTATCTGCAATCCTCAGCAAATTCTTCAGTCTTTCTCTTTATAGTTCCATTTCAGTAAGAGCAACCTCTCAGAGTCAGCTGTCAACCATTCACTCCTACTTCTATTCCAGTATCAGTCTTTAACAGCCATCTCATGTTAAGTCTCTTTTTCTCTCCTCAGTAACCATCTGCATGATTTTTGGAGTGCCAGATCTTATAGAAATCTGCTCTTGTTTCTCACTAGTGCTCACTTGCCTTTTGAGAAGTTCACTGAAAGTGTTATTTGATGTTTGCAAAAGCTTTGGTCATGCTGGATTTGAGAATGTCCTAGCTAAGCTGCCTATGTTGGAGTTCCAACAATATTCATATCTTGAATCTGAAGTTTCTTGTTGGACTCAATGACCACAGCATGCTTTTACACACACTCCATCAACTCTCATTAACTACCTGATAACACAGATGTTATTAGCATTCAATCTAGAGACTTCACATTAAACATGCATTGCCTGTATTAATAGGATCCTTTAAAATATTCTTCAATTGATATATAAGCTTATGCCTTTCAAAAGTACTAAGGCACCATCATTGCATATTAAAGAAACAATCTTGTTTCCCATGCAAGCAAAATACTTCTATGTCATTACAATTGCTAGGCCTTACAATTACTGAGGATCTCTCCTGGGATTCTCACATGAATAATTTTGTGGAAACAGCATTCAAAAGACTTCTTGTTTAAGGACAGAAATTACTTCAGCTCTCAACAGTTGCTAACTCTATACAAATCCCAAGTAAAATGCACTGTAGAAAACTGTTCCTACATCTGGGATGGTGCTGCTGCTACACATATGTACAACTTGGACTGTATCCAGAGAAAGGCCACTTCATTGATTGGTATGTGCTTACCAATGTACTTTTACTTCTGGCAAACAGGCATTCTGTTTTCTTACTCTGATGTGGCCTTCTCATTGCTGGCTGGGCTTATGACTCTCTACCCAAACTCACCTGACACATCTCTTCCCCATTTTGTAGATTCCACACTGATTATTCTGCTAACCCATCCCCTTCTCAAGGAATCATCCCTCTGGAGTATGCTTCTCATCAATGTTTTCCCAATAGATGACAACTTATTGATGTTCTAACTGAATATGAATTTCATTGATCTGATTAATCTCTGGGAGTATATGAGGGTCATGGGCATTGTCCCTTTCTTCTGTGTGAGCCACGAAAATCAGATCACTTGAGTTAGATGAGATTGGAGACAATCTTTGCCAATAAGTGCCAGTTCAATGTAGCCCCTCATGAAGATGAAGACCCTGGCAAAGAGAATTGACAGCTTCAATAGCAGAACCCTGAGAACATCAGATGATATCACATTGCCAATAAAAAGTTGCATGTGTACACACGTCAGCCCACAGCTTCCCATCTCATAGTTATTCAGCACATGTGCTGGTACAGACATGCCCTCCACCTCCTGCCAGATCATCCTACCAAGGCCTTGCTTGCTTCATTCTCTTGCTTGATGGGGCTAGAGTCATCCCATGTTAGTGCTCCCAGAGGTATCATTGTGTGTAAAGCTAACCACGTCCACCAGTGCTCCCCATTACTGGTGGTTCTATGCCAGCCCCTCTGTGTCCTCCAGGATGACATCAAGCCTCTGGAGAGTTTCCTTAATCATGTCCAATCATCTGAGGCCTGCCCTGGGGGCCTCTTCCAGCCCACAACTGCTGTGTTAAATGAGCATAAGGTCCTGGTAGGACAATATGACAAGAGGTGGAGAACATGTTTGCACTGGATAACTATGAGGCTGTGGGCTGATGTGTGCATGCTTGCATTTTTTTTTATTGGCAGTTTGATGATACCTTCTGATGTTCTTGATGGTTTTTCAAGGTTCTGCTGTTCACGAGCAGCCACATTTCTGATCCATTGAGGAGAATGGAGAGGACAGACGCATTGTAGAAGCAGAATTTTGTCTTCTGTGAGATAGAGCAGTTGTAACCAAAGGAGTATGTGGAAAAAGATTATGCCGTTTAGATAAGGCTCTTCATCTAAGAAAAATGAGTGATGAATGTTTTTAATTGTAGAACCCTATTGTTCTTGTACATATGGTGATTGTGCAAAACGTTTCTACTGACAACATTGAATTTTCATCTAACTCAGTGGTTCTCATCCAAGGTCCATATGGACCCTCAGGGGCCGTATAAAATTTTTGAAGGTCCATGTAGCAAAATTGTAAATTGGAGATCCAAAATAATATTTTAAGGGCCCCTGAAAATATTTTGCTTTCAATGTATATATTGATATGTATTGCAAGAAACAGCTAGGTTTCTTTCTCTAACATTTTACATAGTTCAACCTACACAAGTTAATGTGTGTAAAACAAAATAAGAATTTTGAAAGAAGTTTCTATGAAACTAGTTTCTAAATATCAAATGCCTATGGGGGTCCACCAGAATAAATCAGTAGTCAAAGGGGTCCATAGATAAAAAAAATGGTTGAGTATCCCTGGTCTAACTATACCAACTATTTTCACTACTCTGTGAGCTGAGGGACGTGTCTGTGCAATCATTCAACTTGCTTGAAAATAACAGCCAAATCCATCTCAAATGCTACCCACTCTTGTCTTAAAATAGGATACATTGAGAACATTGTCGTGTATTCAGTGCCTACAAAAGAACAGAATGGTCATAATCAGAACATCATTCTCTAACATGGCACACCAAGATATTTTATTTTCACTTGTTAAACCACTGAAGGAATTTCTATGTAATTTTCCAACTTGCTGAATGTGATTGCAACTAAATTTTTGGCAAACTCCCTAAAGTTCATAAAATAGGGACAGTATGTTTTTAAATAACTGCATCTTTTCTACATGAATGTATCCACACACGCACACACACACACACACACATACATTTATTTTATGGGTGTGTTCCTCATGACATTAGCACTAGAAAGGTAGCCATGTCCTTGACATAACTAAAGAGCTTTCCATGTCTCTGCTTCTTTGCCATCACCTTTACAGAATGAAAGACAAGAATGATAAATGTATGAGTGATAGGCAAGATGAGTATTCTGAGGCAGGAACTCAAAGGTATTCATAAGCAGTGTTCTAGTATAGAAAAACCACAGGGTTATGCTATTAGTAGGAGAGGTTAGGAAGGTGAAAGAGGAGAGTGAAGTATTGTATCTGAATAAAACAAGGGTCACTAGGCTAAATTATAAGAAGTCAAAAGTTCTTATGAATAAGTTAGGAGAAAATGAAGATTTTAAAAGCTTACATAAACTTCAAAAAATCGTTGAAGTGTTTAGGGTAATACAGAAAATACCAAAAAGTTTCAAAAATTCTCTATGAATCTCAGAAATTTTCTGCATTGTCCCAAAAACTTTTTTCCAGTACACTCAACCTTCATTCTTATCTCCTGTACTACGTATCACTCCAATTCACTGTTTGCCATCATCTCGTTCCTTTTATTGTATGCAATCTGGGTCTCTTTGTTTCGCTCCATCTCTTAGGTCATATTGCATTCAGTCATTGCCCCTTCTTCAAAGCCACACTGCTATGATAATCTGCTGGTGTATCTCAGGTAGTGTAGTTATGGTCTTTCAGGGTCGATTAAATAAGTACCAGTTACACACTGGGGTCGATATAATCGACTTAATCCATTTGTCTGTCCTTGTTTGTCCTCTCTGTGTTTAGCCCCTTGTCGATAGTAAAGAAATAGGTATTTCGTCTGCCACTACGTTCTGTGTTCAAATTCCGCTGGGGTTGACTTTGCCTTTCATCCTTTCAGGATCGATTAAATAAGTACCAGTTACGCACTGGGGTCGATATGTAATCGACTTAATCCGTTTGTCTGTCCTTGTTTGTCCTCTCTGTGTTTAGCCCCTTCTCAGTAGTAAAGAAATAGGTATTTCGTCTGCCACTACGTTCTGTGTTCAAATTCTGCTGAGGTCGACTTTGCCTTTCATCTTTTCGGGGTCGATTAAATAAGTACCAGTTACGCACTGGGGGCAATACAATTGACTTAATCCGTTTGTCTGTCCTTGTTTGTCCCCTCTGTGTTTAGCCCCTTGTGGGCAGTAAAGAAATAAGAAAAATCTACCTTAACAAACTCTGTATGACCCATGGAAATATAGGAAGGTGGACATTAAAACAATGATGATTATGATGATGTTTTTTTCTTTCCATGCTTTAGTGAACTATGCTAATGCACGACCAGATAGTTTTAAGTATCTAACATTTTTGACACTATTTATGATGTATGTATAAATCATCATCATCATCATCATCATGATGTATGTATGAATGTCTCTTGTAAATAAGTGTTGTTGTTGTTACCTTATTCCTTAGTTTTCAAGCAGTGTGTCTAGTACAAGTCAGCATGATGTAGCTGCAGCTCTTTTCCAGATTATTGGTTTCACAGTTGGAAATGATATGGCTCAGTAGAGAGTCAGTCATGTAACACACACTGAGTTCACTGGGGCCATATCACTACTTTAAAGTGCTTGTACAAACATACTGTTACCCAAACAGTTATTTTATGCCAGCAGCAGTGTGTTAAGAAGTTTGCTTCCCAACCATATGGTTCTGTGTTCAGTCCCACTGCATGGCACCTTGGGCAAGTGTCTTCCACTACAGCCCCAGGCCAACCAAAGTCTTGTGAGTGGGTTAGTAGATGGAAACTGAAAGAAGCTTGAGTGTGTGTGTATAAATATATATATAGTAAATCCAAAAAAGAAAGCACAAAAAAAACACAACGCGAGGACGTGGAACAAATATAGTATTATTGGACGTTCAGGAAAGAAGGAGGGTTTAACGTTTTGAGCGGAGCTCTTCGTCGGAAACATAGGAGAAGGAAAGATCCAGAGAAGGGAAGACAGAGGAAAAAAAAAATTGCCAACAGTACACACGAGGTCACTACTTGTTTCAGTCATTTGACTGCAGCCATGCTGGAGCACCGCCTTTAGTTGAGCAAATCGACCCCAGGACTTATTCTTTGGAAGCCTAGTATTTATTCTATCGGTCTTTTGCTGAACCGCTAAGTTGTGGGGGACAAACATATACACACACATACATATACATACATATGACGGGCTTCTTTCAGTTTCTGTCCACCAAATCCATTCACAAGGCTTTGGTCGGCCTGAGGCTATAGTAGAAAACACTTGCCCAAGTGGGAATGAACCCGGAACCATGTGGTTGGTAAGCAAGCTACTTACCACACAGCCACTGAAAGAGAACTAACAATGTGTAATGGGAAGTTAACATTTTAAGGCCCGTAAGAAGAAGAGAATGGTATGTGTGTGTCTGTATGTTTTGTCTCGTTGTTTTGACATTTTGTGCTAGTTGTAAAATGATTGTCACTGTCATACAGGCAGTATCATTCATTTCCAGTGATCTATGTAAACATATCCAACCATGAGAAATTATGGACCTTGCTTTAAAACAGGTGACAGGAAGGGCATCTGGCCATAGAAAAATCTATTTCAATAAACTCCATCAGACCCATGCAAGCATGGGAAATTGGACAATGAAATTATGATGACCAGCAACTTCGGACATATTTAGATTAGCATTTATATATATTCTTTTCTACTCTTGGCACAAGGCCTGAAATTTTTGGGGAGGGGGCCCAGTCGATTTGATCAACCCCAGTATACAACTGGTACTTAATTTATCGACCCCAAAAGGATGAAAGGCAAAGTCGACCCTGGCGGAATTTGAACTCAGAATGTGAAAACAGATGAAATACCACTAAGCATTTCGCCCGATGTGCTAATATTTCTGCCAGCTCACCGCCTTAGCATTTATATATAATAAGAAGATAATGATATTCAAATTTGCCTTGTTATAAAGTTTACCTTATCCCATTTCAGTATCTTTTTTTTAACTACTATCTTCTGGAAATAATAATTCTAGTTTTACTGTGAGGTCACTTTGTTTCTTTCATTTCTTTTTACGTCTATTTTTCAATGCCGGCATGGGTTAGATGGGTATGTTATTGTGGCATTGTTTTACAGTTGGATGCCCATGTTCAAGTAAAGGATCTCTTATTCTGCAGAGTTTCAAAGCATGAAGCGAGAATGCAATTTATGATATGAGAAATGTGAACAAGAACACTACATAAATATCATGACTTATGAATGAGTGATCTCTGATGTAAACAAATACATGGAACCTCCAACACTACTCTCTCTCTCTCTCTCTCTCACACACATGTATGATGAACTTCTTTTTTAGTCTCCATCTACCAAATGCACTCATAAAGCTTTGGTCAGCCTGAAGCTCTCATAGAAGACGCTTGCTTGAGGTGCTGCATAGTGGGACCGAACCTGAAACTACAAGGTTTGGAAGTGAACTTCTTAACCACAAAACCATGCCTGCACTTGTACACAGTTAGACTTGTGCACTTCATGTATGCAATTTGTTTCAAGAATATAGAATATGAATGGAGTGATGTTGCTGTCACCATCTTTTCGTGTTGTATCATGCTGGTTGATTAAGTTTTGATTTGCTTAGCTAATTATGTTCATTTGTGTACGATTTTAGTATCTACTTTAATCCAAGATTTCCATTCATTAATCATCAGCCACTTATTTCTGTGATCTCACTGTGCAGGCTGTCAGTTACTCATAAAATGTATTTTGTATGATGATAATGATGATAAAGTATATTTTGCATTCAGTCATATCAAATCTACTCTGGTATTGTGCTGATAGATCTGGTTGAATCATGACCCTAGCATAACCCATTTGTTACCATATTTCTATTGAAATACACTTTGTTTATTTCAGTTCATTTTAAAAATAATAAAGCATTTATTAAGTGCTGGTGGCATGTGTAAAAATATTTGAGCGAGGTCGTTGCTAGTACCGCCTGACTGGCCCCCGTGCCGGTGGCACGTAAAAAGCACCCACTACACTCTCGGAGTGGTTGGCGTTAGATAAGATCCGGGCTACATATGTTTCACGAGGGCCAGTCAGGCGATACTGGCAACGGCCATGCTCAAATGGTGTTTTTTACGTGTCACTTGCACAGGAGCCAGTCCAGCGGCACTGGCAACGACCTTGCTTGAATGTTTTTTGTGTGCCACCGGCACAAGTGCCTGTAAGGTGATGCTGGTAACGATCATGCTCGAATGGTACTTTTTACGTGCCATCGGCATGGGGGCCAGTCAGCGACCCTGGCAACGGTCATGCGATGCTGTCATTGAATTTGATTTCGATTTCACTTGCCTCAGCAGGTCTTTGCAAGCAGAGTTTAGTGTCCAATGAAGGAAAGGTATGCATAAGTGGGCTGGTTACACCTCTGACATAGGTCACAAGGCTATGGTCTCACTTGGCTTGCCAGGTCTTCTCAAGCACAGCATATTTCCAAAGGTCTTGGTCACTAGTCATTGCCTTGGTGAGGCCTAATGTTCGAAGGTCGTGCTTCACCACCTCATCCCAGGTCTTCCTGGGTCTACCTCTTCTACAGGTTCCCTCAACCGCTAGGGTGTGACACTTTTCACCCAGATATCCTCATTCATTCGCACCACATGATCATTCCAGCACAGTTGTCTCTCTTGCACATCACATCTAATGCTTCTTAGGTCCAACTTTTCTCTGAAGGTACTTACACTCTGTCGAGTATGCACACTGACATTACACATCCAGTGGAGCATACTGGCTTCATTCCTTGCAAGCTTATGCATGTCCTCAGCAGTCACGGCCCATGTTTCACTGCCATGTAGCATGGCTGTTTGTACACATGCGTCATTCAGTCTACCTTTTACTCTGAGCAAGAGGCCCTTTGTCACCAGCAGAGGTAGGAGCTCTCTGAACTTTGCCCAGACTATTCTTATTCTAGCAGCTACACTTTCAGAGCACCCACCCCTGCTACTGACTTGTTCACCTAGGTAATGGAAGCTATCAACTTAGTTAATAAATCGTATGGTATACACCTGATAGTTTGTTGGTAAAGCATCTTTACTAGCTCAGATGGGTTGAAACAATTGTAGTGATCAATAAAGATTCTTGTATCTTCCATATTCCATCTCTCTCATTAATCAAATATATATCATCATCATCGTCGTCATCATTTAACATCCATTGTCCATATGAGTTGGACAGTTTGACCAGAGTTGACAAACTGGAAGGCTGCACCAGACTCCAGTCTGATTTGACATGGTTTCTATGGGTGAATGCCCTTCCTAATGCCAACCACTCCAAGAGTGTAATGGGTGCTTTTATGTGCCACTGACACAGGTGCCATTTGTGTGACACCAGTTTCTGCCACAAATGCGATTTTACTTGGATTGATGGGTCTTTATATATATATATATATATATATATATATATATATATATACATACAGCAAGCATCTTTCAGTGGGAGACACTTGCCCAACATGCTATGCAATGGGACTATGTGAATGGGTAGCGAACTTAATCTCATGACCATGCTTTCATCTAATATCACAAATCATTTTGTGTGATTCTCTACACATTCATGCAATTCCTCACTATTCTCCAAATAAATAAAAAGACTAATAATTTTGGGGAAAATCCATTAAGTTTCGAGATAATTTTTGTATTATATATTCAAATTGTTATTCAAACATCTTAAATATGTTTAAAATATTCAGTGTATTTACTGAATATTTCTTAAACTATTTGGGTATAAAATGATATGATATTCACTTTTTATCTTAGGAAAGTCTATCTTCATTTCAAGATTGAAATGAACCATGTGACAGATCCTATCCAGAAAAAGGTAAATTAATAATTTTTTTTTTTAATTTGCATTTTCTTTGATGATAAATCATAATTCTTGTAAGAGCATTGCATTTATTCAGTTTTAAGTAAATGATTCTTTTCTTTTTCCTGTTTCTCTGAAAAATTAGTTCTCTTTGGATGTAATTGGGTGCAAAAAAAAAAAGAAAGAAAAAAATCATTATCAATGCTTATTTGTATTAGTTTTAGTTATAGGACTTTAGATCTATATAATCTGTATAAAGAAAAGTAACGCTTACGATGATTGAAATAAGTATTAAATTTAATAACAAATTTTTTGAAATGATTCATCAACATTCTATGTTTGTTATTAATCCTTTTGTTACCATAATTCTGTTGAAATACTCTGCATTTGTTTTAGTTAATTTTGAAATAATAACATCATCATCATCCTTTAAGGTCCGTTTCTTTGCTGGAATGAGTTGGATAGTTTGACCAGGGCTGGCAAGCAGACAAGCTGCACCAGGTTCAAGTCTGAGTTGGCTTGGTTTCTACCGCTGGATGTCCTTTCTAATACCTATTTCTTTATTACCCACAAGGGGCTAAACACAGAGAGGACAAACAAGGACAGACATAGGTATTAAGTCAATTACATCGACCCCAGTGCGTAACTGGTACTTAATTTATCGACCCCGAAAGGATGAAAGGCAAAGTCGACCTCGGCGGAATTTGAACTCACAACGTAACGCAGATGAAATACCGCTAAGCATTTCGCCCGGCGTGCTAACGTTTCTGCCAGCTCGCCCTTTCTAATACCAACCACATTACAGAGTGCATTGGGTACTTTTTATATGGCACTGGCATGGGTGCTTTTACATGGTACCAGCACAGGGCTCTTGAAGACCAATCCTCTTTAGCAGGTGGAGCAGCATTAGTACTTCTCCTGTGGAGGACAGATCTTCCTGAGTACAGCAAAGTGCCAGATAGCTTGGTACTTTTAGTAAAACAAATTTGTGATTATTAAGCTGATGTTGGAGCATAAATTAATATGAAAATTTGATGGCAGGTTTTAATTTAGTTCCCTTTAAAGCAAGAAGTTTGTATCTTTGAACCAGGGGCAGAGTTGGTATTGAAAGGTTTAAACATGGTATGAAGCTGATGATTGGCAGAATCAGTTCAGCACTGGACAAAATATCCTACATATCTTATTTAATTCCTTCTATATGAGTTCAAATCATGCCAAGGCTGGCTTTGTTTTTCATCTGTCTGAGTTAGATAAAATATGTAATTGTGAAATCCATCCAAAATTTGTGGCTTTTGTTTCCGTTTTAGCAGTCAATACACCTGATGACTCCATATGTTGTTACAGGGTGGTAGATCTGCAGAGAATAGCTATAAACTATGTTTTTAATTTTGTGATCACACATTGTGAATTTTTTGATTTTTTGATTTTTGTAAGGAAGGACTTCTGTTGATTGAATAAACTCCAATATATTACTGTAAAGTAGCATTAGAGAATCATTTTAATATCAGGGGTGAAATGCAAATACATAAGAACCTATGGGAGACGTTTCTGAGCTAAAAAACCCCAAATAAAACTGAATCTTTAATTTTACAAAATCATAGTGGTGCACCTTATATAAAATTACTGTTTGGGTTTTAAGAAATTTCATAACAAAAGAGTCAGCGTATTTTATCGTTTTTTTTCCCCCTTTTTATTTCAGGAACTGGTGATTCGGCTAACAGATGAGAAAGACTTGTTCTTTCTCTACACTCTTCATTTAGGTGAAGAAGATTTCCAATGGTGAATAAATTTCTTCTTTCTCAATTTCATGTTTTTACCATTCTAACTGGCCTAATTCTGATACCAACTAAGACAGTGATTTTTGTTCAAATTGGCTGGGGTTTTTTTCAGCGATACAGGTGTGGCTGTGTGGTAAGTACTTTACTTCCCAACCACATGGTTCCAAGTTCAGTCTTACTGTGTGCCAACTTGGGCAAATGCTTTCAACTATAGCCCCGGGCTGATCAAAACCTTGTGAATAGATTTGGTAGATAGAAACTGAAAAGAAGCTTATTGTGTGTGTGTGTGTGTGTGTGTGTATATGTGTTTGTGTTGTCCCTCACCGACTACATGACAACTGATATTGGTTTGTTTATGTCCTCTAACCGTTCAAAGTGATGCCCCAGTATGTTTGCAGTCCAGTGACCGAAACAAGTAAAAGATGAAAGATACCAAATCCTGTTGACATGTAAACTTGGTACGAACTAGTTAGGTCTATCTTGTTACTTTTGGGACCAAACCGAATGTAGAAGAAAAGCACTTAAGTGATGGTGTGAGGAAGAAAATTGTGGTCTAAAATTAAGGCTATGTGTATACAGGCGAAGTAGTTATGTGTATAGGCGCAGAAGCGGCTGTGTGGTAAGTAGCTTGCTAACCAACCACATGGTTCCGGGTTCAGTCCCACTGTGTGGCATCTTGGGCAAGTGTCTTCTGCTATAGTCCCGGGCCGACCAATGCCTTGTGAGTGGATTTGGTAGACAGAAACTGAAAGAAGCCTGTCGTATATATGTATATATATGTGTGTGTGTGTGTGTGCGCGTGTTTGTGTGTCTGTGTTTGTCCCCCTAGCATTGCTTGACAACCGATGCTGGTGTGTTTATGTCCCCATCACTTAGTGGTTCGGAAAAAGAGACTGATAGAATAAGTACTAGGCTTACAAAGAATAAGTCCCGGGGTTGATTTGCTCGACTTAAGGCGGTACTCCAGCATGGCCGCAGTCAAATGACTGAAACAAGTAAAAGAGTAAAGAGAGAGAGGGTTGAGTTGAGAATGTATGAAACAATTGACCCTTGTGTTATGAGTTCATACTCTGTTGTAGATGGTGGTGTTTAGCCATAGATTAGCCCAGATTACATTGATCAAAGTGTTCTAGCTGTGACCTACATCAAGATTATCCAATAACATGATTATCCAATATGTCACCTACAACAAAATTACCCAATATGTCCCCTTTATGAAGACTATGGACTGAAGGAGATTTGGGTGCTATTTCTAACAGAGTAAGTGACCAGACAAGGACTCTCTTGTTTGCTTCCGCTATTGGTGTATTGTTTTGCGTCTTTTGTACCTGGCAATTAATTGTACTTGCTTCATTTTACCCTAACTAGAGGATATGTGTCATTTTAATAAAACTAGAAAATAAATTAAAAAATAAGGGTAGAAATTAATATTATTGAAGAATACCAATTTGAGCCGGTGGTCAGCAAATGATCTCTCATCTTATTTATATAGAAAAATATATATTTTTTTTAATTGATAAAATTGGATTGTTTTAGATACACTTTTCCATGCTTTCATGGGTCACTCAGACTTTTTGGAGGGGGATTTTGTACGGCTGGATGCCTTTCCTTTCACCAACACTCACCTGTTTTCAAGCAAGGTAATATTTTGCCATGCTATAGTCAGACAGTGTTATCACAGAAGACTGGAAATAAACAACCTTGTTTGTATGACAGTGATGTTTGTTTACAACCATCACATGATATTAAAACAAGGGTACCCATAAACACACACAGACAGACATAGATGCACACACACACACACACACACACACACACACACAGACATACATGCACACACATACATGCACGCACACACACACACACGATGGGTTTCTTTCAGTTTCTTATTTCTTTATTACCCACAAGGGGCTAAACACAGAGGGGACAAACAAGGACAGACAAAGGGATTAAGTCGATTACATTGACCCCAGTGTGTAACTGGTACTTTATTTATCGACCCCTAAAGGATGAAAGGCAAAGTCAACCTCGATGGAATTTGAACTCAGAACGTAATGGCAGATGAAATACTACTAAGCATTTCGCCCAGCACGCTAACTTTTCTGCCAGCTCGCCGCCTTTCAGTTTCTGTCTACCAATCTACCAAATCTACTTATAAGGTTGACCCAAGGCAAGGGTGCCACATAGTGGGATTGAACCTGAGACCATATGGTTGGAAAGCAAGCTTCTTAAACCACAGAGCCACACCTGCATGTATAAATCAGAAGTGAAAACCAGGGAATTTAAAAGATGCTAAGTGTAGTAGCCTTGTCCAGCACAGCAGGATTATCTGTTAGACTGGCTACAGTGAATTAAGCCTGTAAATGTATTGATTATTGTTTAAGAGCAAATGGAATGAGCTATATAAGGATTAACCATTACAAAAGAATCAAGAAGTTCAAGATTTTTTTTTTTTTTGGAAGTGGTAAAATTTAAGATTAGCACTTAAAGACCAGGTAATAATCTATAGCAAAAATCTGTGGTGAGTTTTGTATAATCATGAGTTATCAGTTTGTCAGTACTGTAGCTGTTTAATCCTTTAACATTCAAAATACTCTCCCAGATGTAATGTTTATTTATTCACACTGTTGTTTTGAATTAATCATGCATTGTCATGTAGCTTTGGAATTTTGATGGTGTGATTATTTATTCTTAGAGTGACATTTTATTTTTGTTTCTCACCTATCTCTCGATACTGTGTTAAAACTCCCTACAGTGTTATTTATCAATGATTTATGGTCAAAAAATGTCACACATGATTAGACTAATTCATTGTATTTGGCTAAGATAGATGCAGTATAGTTGTAGTGGTGGTAGGTGGCGGCGGTGATAGTAGTAGTAGTCCCACCACCACCACCATCACTGTTACCACATATACTAATAAACTGAGGTGACTGAGGACAGTAGTGTGGATTATGTCTTAGTATACTGTACCTTTGTAAGCTTGGTGCTCTAGTTTTGGCGGTTATGAGTTAAGTGTATTTTTCGGAGAGAGGGTACAGGGTATTGTTTGTTATTGACCTTATTAATTCTCCTGAAGATCTTTGAATACCTTAGCCAAAAAATGAAAAAGAAGAAAGAATGAAACCTGGTAAATTATCTGATGATGCTGGGAACTATTCACTTTGTTTTTTCATTTGATTTGTTATTTAACTGGATTATGTGTGGTGAGGCATTATTTTTTTTAATGATATTTCTTAGAAGTAAAGACTTCTTCTCTCTGCTATAAAGACATTGATTAGTCCTCGCGCAAACTTCCTTTCATACAAATAAATCTCTCTCTTTATATTCATCATCATCATCGTTTAGCGTCCGCTTTCCATGCTAGCATGGGTTGGACGGTTCAACTGGGGTCTGTGAAACCAGAAGGCTGCACCAGGCCCAGTCTGATCTGGCAGAGTTTCTACGGCTGGATGCCCTTCCTAATGCCAACCACTCTGAGTGTAGTGGGTGCTTTTTACGTGCATACATTTCAGCTGATGAGTGATTCTTGGTCTTTGAGTCTTATCATCAATCTTTTATCCATAAGATTACTACCCCATGGTTCTCTGTTCAGTCCTATTGCGATGCACCTTGAGCAAGTCACTTCTACTATAACCTCTGGCCGACCAGTGCCTTGTGAGTGAATTTGGTAGATGGAAAGTGAAAGAAGCCCCTCGTATATATATATTCCACACAGGAAGGGTATCCAGCCTTAGAAACGAAGCTGAAATAGACTATGGAATCTGGAGCAGCCCTATGTGTATATGAAATCTCTCAGCACTCATCATTAAGCTGTTCCATTATTTCTTGATTCACACACATACATACAACAAATTATAAGCTTTATATATGTGTGTGTATATGTGTGTGTGTGTGTGTGTGAGTGTGTGTGTGTATATATATATATATATGTAGGTCCCGGGTTGAGTCGGGGTTAACCACAGTAAATAAGGTACTCAATACATAGCAGAGTAAATTAATTTATTATATAGAAGGAGCTTCTACAGGACTAGAACTGTTTCATTCAAAAGAAATCATCAGGAAGCTAGTAGACAAGAGTTCAACTCTTGTCTACTAGCTTCCTGATGATTTCTTTTGAATGAAACAGTTCTAGTCCTGTAGAAGCTCCTTCTATATAATAAAATATATATATATATATATATATATATACACATGCACATATACACACACACACATACATATATGTTTATCAGTTCATTTTGCAAGATTCCTGATGTGAAATCATGTGTTGAAACAGATATTGTTTTTATTTTGGGATGTTCATTTTTTTTTCTTTTGCCAAATAAACACATGCACTATATATATATATTTTTCTTCACTCATTTATTACTGTTCTTATTTTATTATTTTAGCTCATGTTCATTGTCCAGAAATCTTTTGTCACACATCTGTGACCTCTTCAGTGACGAAAGATTTCTGGACAATGGACATGAGTTAAAATAAAATAAGAACAGTAATAAATGAGTGAAGAAAAATATATATATAGTGCGTGTGTTTATTTGGCAAAAGAAGAAAAAAAATGACCATCCTGAAATACAAATATATATGGCTGTGTGGTAAGTAGCTTGCTTACGAACCACGTGGTTCCGGGTTCAGTCCAACTGCGTGGCACCTAGGGCAAGTTTCTTCTATTATAGCCTCAGGCCTACCAAAGCCATGTGAGTTGTTTTGGTAGACGGAGACTGAAAGAAGCCCGTCGCGTATATGTATATATATGTATGTGTGTGTATATGTTTGTGTGTTTGTGTTTGCCCCCCCCCCCCCAACATCGCTTGACAACCGTTGCTGGTGTGTTTATGTCCCTGTAACTTAGTGGTTCAGTAAAAGAGGCTGATAGAATAAGTTCTAGGCTTACAAAGAATAAGTCTTGGGGTCAATTTGCTTGACTAAAGGCAGTGCTCCAGCATGGCTACAGTCACATGACTGAAACAAGTAAAAGAGTAAAGAGTATACTCTTTTTACTCTTTTACTTGTTTCAGTCATTTGACTGCGGCCATGCTGGAGCACCGCCTTTAATCGAGCAACTTGACCCCGAGACTTATTCTTTGTAAGCCCAGTAGTTAAGATAATTGTCTAAGATAATTCTTTCTTCTAAGTTTGTTGCTAATCATGATTATTGAACTCGTCAATCATAATACAGCCACAACCAAACTCTACTCTACAAAACTCTTGGAATATGAGAAGAAAATTTCGCATTTTACTTATTCCAGTCATTAGACTGCTGCCATGCTGGGGCACCACCTTCAAGAATTTTTAGCTGAGTGAATCGACCCCAGTCCTTATATTTTTAAAATCTGGTACTTATTCTATCGATCTCTCTTGTCAAACCGCCAAGTTACGGGGACGTAAACACACCAACACCAGATGTGAAGCGGTGATGGGGAACAAAAACACAGACACACACACACTTATACATACATATACACGTCAGTATTCTTTCAGTTTCCTTCTACCAAATCCACTCACAAGTCTTTCGTCGGCCCAAGGCTGTAGTAGAAGACGTGGTGGGACTGAACCCAGAACCATGTGGTTGGGAAGCCATCTTCTTAATACACAGCTACGGACGCACCTGAAAACTATTTATAGGAATGTAAACGAATAACGGTTTTGGAAAAAGAAGTGTAATATAGACAACCAACTTTGTTAGTTTTGAATCTTCCCAATTATATAATTTTTCATTATATATATATATATACCCCCTACTCATTCTAAGTACCCCGGATCCCCAAAGTACCCTGGATCCCCAAAGTACCCCGGACCTCGTTGCCCATGTGCCGCTGACACGTTAAAATGCTCGAACCGATCGTGACGATGCCGGACCCTCCGGCCCCTGTGCAGGTGGCACGTAAAAAGCACCCAATCCACTCACGGAGTGGTTGGCGTTAGGAAGGGCATCCAGCCGTAGAAACTCTGCCAGATTCAGACTGGAGCCTGGTGCGGCCCCTGGCTTCCCAGACCCGGTCAAACCGTCCAACCCGTGCTAGCGCGGAAAGCGGACGTTAAACGATGATGATGATGATGATGATATATATTGACGGGAGAGGTATGCAGTAATATATATCTGGAAGATCCTGGAAAGAATTGTGCCAAATTTTTGGCATTGAAAGCTACACCAATGCCAGAACGGGAAGACACTGCATAGTGCCAAAGGTCCCAGCAATGCCATCACGCTTCTGGACCAGTTACTGCAACAGCCTGGGTTTCAAGGGCCCACAGCTTTTTAATATTCTCCCAAAGAGTCTGAGGAACTTGCACAAGGTAGATGTAGGGTTTTTTAAATCAAAGCTGGACCTCTTCCTGTTGAGAGTCCCAGATGAACCTATCTCACGGCAAGAGGTGCAAATGAGGATAGCTATTTCAAACTCCATGCTTCACCAAGTGCCACATATTAGAGGAGACACTTAGTAATAACAGTGCAGCAAAACGGTGGTGCATCAGCATGGCCACAGCTCTGAGCTGAAACTAGAGAAAAAAAAATTTTACCGATCTTTATTTCTTTTATAGTGCGCTATAAGAAATTACACAAGACAGATAACTCTTGAACCCAATTACTAAGTTATCTCCCTTGAAATATTTGTATTTCTACACTTACGGGTTGATAAAGTCGTGAATTTTTTGCACCTGCAAATGATAATTCTGTTAGCATTGAAAATATTTCTTCATTAACATGCCATCTGATGATTGTCTTTCCAGCAACAAATGTTAAGTAATGGTAAAATAATCAACTGTTACAATAATGTAAATATAATATGTAGGAAGAAATTTGTGTGACTTGATATGATAAACTAAAAACTAAATGTTAAACTTTTAGTGTTTTAATCATACCAAATTCCCTCTGGTTCATTTATTGCCAGTTTGAAAACTCAGCAAGGATTATTGGTCGATTTTGGTTCCTTTCCCCAGAAAGTGGTTGAACTTCTGAATTTATGTTTATTAGAAGAAGATAAAGAAGTCCCTAAGTAAGTTGTAAAACCTCATTTATAATTTTTATTAAATCTCTGAAATAGAATCAAGTATTGATTTATGATTTATTTGTTAACATGTAACATGCACAAATGTTTAATTGATTTCTTTCAAGTATATCATTTTGACGGCAGCAAAAAAAAAAGTGTTCTTTTGAATCTTTAAATGCACCTTCATTACATTTACCATAATAGAGTGGAAAAGAAGAGACTATCAGGGATTAGTACTTAAGATTTTGATTTTTAGTTTTAAGAGTAGCATATTTTACGGTAAGTATTTTTGTATTTAGAGGAGTTTATCTTGAAAAATAACCAGATACCTATTTCTTTACTACCCACAAGGGGCTAAACACAGAGGGGGCAAACAATGACTGCCAAACTGATTAAGTCGATTTCATTGACCCCAGTGCATAACTGGTACTTAATTTATCGACCCTGAAAGGATGAAAGGCAAAATCGACCTCGGCGAAATTTGAACTCGGAACGTAACGATAGACGAAATACTGCTAAGCATTTCGTCCGGCGTGCTAACGTTTCTGCCAGCGGCAGTACTAGTGGATGAAGATCTATGATCTCAATGATTATACGCCTTACTTCCCTGGGCAAGGACACATTGAAACTCCGATGTCTGGCAGCTGACTTGGCAGACACCCATAAAATTATCAGCCATCTTACAAACAATAACTCTGAGCACCTTTTCGAACTCCACCCGTCTAACACCCGTGGACATATTTACAAAATCAGAAAACAGCACAGTTCCCATGACTTTAGGAAACATTTTTTCACGCTGAGAGTTGCTGAAGCATGGAACAAACTGCCGGCATCAGTTGTTAGTTGTCGGAGCACTGCATCCTTCAAAACTTCCATGCTTCCTGAGATTTGCCAACACTACACCTGATTTTCTCCCCTCCATACACACACAAACATGTATCTGACTCATACATTGTTCACTTTCCAGACATTTGTACATTACTGCATATACTCTATACGCACTTTTGACAAGTTGTGGTGCACCTGAGCACTGTATGCAATACTTTCATTATTATTATTATTATTATTATTATTATTATACTTGTAGCAGTGGGTAATGCCAGACAGACAAGTCAAACTGCATCAGAGGCATTTCTTTGTTGAAGAAAGAAATACTTGGAAATGAAAAGGAGCCACTACTGCTAATTATGGGTCTGCTTTCATTATGGGTCTGGAGAAGACAACTTAGAAACATATAAGAGAATCTTTCTCCTAATCATTACATGGAGTATCTTGAATGGTTCCCAGGAAACATAGTTGACCACTGGCCTTGTTCTATCTTGCCTGAATTATACACACTATATTTGTTGACTAATATTGACTAATTATCATGAGATTTCATCATCATCATCATCATCATCATCATTTAATACCCATTTTCAATGCTGGCATGGGCTGGATGGCTTGATGGGAGCTGGCGAGGCCTGGAGCCATACCAGGTCCCATAGTCTGTTGTAGTAGTTAATCTTGTAGCCCTGTTAGTAGGTTATTGGTGCACACTGAAAGATCTAGCTTTCTTGTAATTCAAGGTGCTGCTGGTACCCCCCCCCCCACCAAAAAAAACAAAATCAAGGCCATTTAACTGATTGATAAAGGTTCATTCACCAATGTTACCACTGTTAGCTCATGCTTGTGTTGTTTCCTCTCTTTGATCCTTATAGCAATTCTAGCCTGGCTTTTTTTTTTAACTAGCCATCCTCTTTATCTGAACCAACTTCTTCTGCTCCTGTCCTATCTTTAATGTTTTACCTCCT
Source organism: Octopus sinensis (assembly GCF_006345805.1). NCBI lineage: Eukaryota > Metazoa > Mollusca > Cephalopoda > Octopoda > Octopodidae > Octopus > Octopus sinensis. The sequence continues at coordinate 95,871,219 of NC_043003.1, forward strand.
AGGCACCACTAGACATTGTCTATTCTTTCTATCTCAGAATTACAATCTCATGGAATTCTCTTCTAACCTATATTTTCCTTAGAGACATCGACCTACAGATGTTCAAAATCAACCCCACTAATCTGTGAGGCTGCAGAAGTCATGGAAATTGACTTAATTACTCTGATTATTTTGTAGTAGTAGTAGTAGTAGTAGTAGTAGTCCTTTCTACTAAAGAGTACAAGGCTTGAATTTCAGGGGTGGAGTCTAAGTCGATTACATCAACCCCTGTGTTCAACTGGTACTTATTTTATCGACCCTAAAAGGATGAAAGGCAAAGTCACCCTTGGAATAATAATAATAATAATAATAATAATAATAATAATTAAGGCAGTGAGCTGGCAGAATTGTTATACCAGGTGAAATGCTTAGTGCTATGTTCTGAGTTCAAATTCTGCTGAGGTTGACTTTGCCTTTCCTCCTTCTGGAGTCAATAAAATGAGTACTGGGATGATGTAATTAACTACCTCCCCCACCCCACTTCTCTGAAATTATTGGCCTTGTGCTAAAATTTAAAATCAATAATGATGATAAATTCTTGCCTATTTCCTAGAGAGTGAGCATTGTAGAACTTGTCAAATTGAATCCAATAAATGTTTTCAGTTCCCAGTGCCATAAATTCTTTCAGTGATTTCGTTTAGAATTTAGACACTTTTGTTAATGATTTTGTTATAATTGTATAACGCTGGGTGTTAGGCAGGGCATCCAGCCTTAGAAAACATACCAGATCAGATGGGAGTCTGGTACAGCTCCTCAGCTTGCCAGCTCTGGTCAAACCATCTGACTCATGCCAGCATGGACAGTGGATGTTAGATGATGATAATGATGATGTATCCTACCACTTGCCTGTAAATGGAGGTTGAATTCTGGTTTACTCCAGTATCTCTTGGTGAAACTACACTGGACTGGTTTTTTATTAACTCCTCTGAGCCCACTGGAAGACTTGCAGTGTAAGATAAGGAAACACTTATTTAACTGTACAGTACTCCTGCTGATTATCCTTGAGCTATATTTATCTTTCTACACAGACACACGCACACACACATTCATGTATCCAGTGTATTATTTATAATTAGTGGAGGCGCAATGGCCCAGTGGTTAGGGCAGCGGACTCGCGGTCATAGGATCGCGGTTTCAATTCCCAGACCGGGCGTTGTGAGTGTTTATTGAGCAAAAACACCTAAAAGCTCCACGAGGCTCCAGCAGGGGATGGTGGTGATCCCTGCTATACTCTTTCACCACAACTTTCTCTCACTCTTACTTCCTGTTTCTGTTGTACCTGTATTTCAAGGGGCCGGCCTTGTCACTCTCTGTGTCACGCTGAATATCCCCGAGAACTACGTTAAGGGTGCACGTGTCTGTGGAGTGCTCAGCCACTTACACGTTAATTTCACGAGCAGGCTGTTCCGTTGATTCAGATCAACCGGAACACTCATCGTCGTAACCGACGGAGTGCTTCCACTCATATTTATAATTAAATGACTTGGGGCATCAGATGCATATCAGTTTCAGTTATGTATCTGATAGTGTAAATTTTAGCCAAATATGATTTCTATGCATGTTTGTCTCAGTATTGATTTTTTATTAATATTGAAGGCTATTTTTTTTTGTTTTTACTTAGATTCATTTTGCAGCTCTTGAATCAAGGTGGAGTGAATCAAATTCGGCCGATAGCTGTTTTAAATATTGTTGAGACCAATCCATTTAAACATTTGACTCACCTTTCATTGAAGTTTCTACCTGGACAAGACAGCGATGTGAAAAAATATCTTGCTGATTGCTTGAAGCAGTTAAAGGTATTGCTTATCCTGCTTTTTTCTTAACATTGTTCTAACTACATAATTCAATGCTTGGAAGTCTCAGGGGATAGGCTGCATATGTGTGCAGAAGCAATGTGTTCACATCCCATTGTTACTTTCTTTCTTGATTAAAGACTAAGGTTTGACTTGATTTGAACTTGTCTCTTAGTTTAATCCTTTAACTTTTAAAATACTCTGTCAAGTGTAATAATTTTTTATTCTCATTCTTCTGAATTAATCATGTATTAACTTGTAGCTTTATGTTGCGATTTCGATGATGTGATTGTTTATTTTTAGAATGACATTGTAGGGTTGGTGTGAGATGCTGGATCTGGCTGATTTGAATGGGCTGTATATGGCCGGTTTAAATGCTAAATTCTAAAGGGTTAAGGCAGCATATCTGTTTAAGAATTTATGGGATAATGTAATTCTAACAAAGTCAATGAAGAGACCTTACAAGAAGAAGGTCAAGCCTGTGGCAGTGGAGTCCTCTGGCCTTCTCAGTCCCCAAACCACATCCTTGTTCACCATTATCAGGGCAGAAGTGGATGTCTGCAAGTGTGAACCCCATGAGTCTGAGTGGCTGTTTCCGTGCATCTCCTTTGGCATCCTCCAGGGCAACGCCTTTTCCATTTTGTCTGCTGGGACCATGAGGTGGCATAGCTTAGTTTATCTGGCTATAAATATTTACTCCAGTGAGAATTATCTCCCAATACCAAACAATAAAAGTTGTTACATAATTGTCAGTTTCATTTGCTTGTCATGATGTGCACAATTTCTGACATTAACATAGATAAGGCAATCTGTTATCTTTTTATTTAAAATAATAATAATAATAAATAATGAAATTATTGTATACAGTGCTCAGGTGCACCACAGCTTGTCAGAAAGTGCGTATAGAGTATATGCAGTAATGTACAAATGTCTGGAAAGCGAACAATGCATGAGTCAGATACATGCTTGTGTGTGTATGGAGGGGAGAAAATCTGGAAGTTTTGAAGGATGCAGTGCTCCGACAACTAACAACTGATGCCGGCAGTTTGTTCCATGCTTCAGCAACTCTTAGCGTGAAAAAATGTTTCCTAAAGTCATGAGAGCTGTACTGTTTTCTGACTTTGTAAATATGTCCACGGGTGTTAGATGGGTGGAGTTTGAAAAGGTGCTCAGAGTTATTGTTTGTATGATGGTTGATAATTTTATGGGTGTTTGCCAAGTCAGCTGTCAGTTATTGGAGTGTGACCTTCCTGGGGTACTGCCTTGAAGGGTTTTATTTGAACGAATGAACCCTAGTAATTTATTTTTTAAAGCCTGGTACTTATTCTGTTGGTCTCTTACGTTGAACTACTAAGTTATGGGGATGTAAATAAACTGACACTGGTTGTTAAATTGATGGTAGAAGACACACTACAAAAACGTGCTCACATAAATATGTACTTATTTATGTAAGTATGTAACAGGCTTCTTTCAGTTTTCATCTACTAAATCTACTCATAAGGCTTTGGTTGGTCTGAGGCTACAGTAAAAAAAACACTTGTACAAGGTGCTGTGCTATGGGACCAAACCTGGAGCCATGTGGTTGGACAGAAAATGCCTGCACCTCATCATCATCATCATTATCATCGTTTAATGTCTGTTTTCCATGCTGGTATCAATTGAACTGTTTGACTGGAGCTGGTAAGGCTAAGGGCCACACCAGGCCCCATTGTCTGTTCTGGCATGGTTTCTACAGCTGGATGCCTTTCCTAATATCAACCACTCCATGGAATATACTAGGTGCTCTTTACATGGCATGAGCACAAGTACTTTTTATATAGTGCCAGCACTAGTAAAAAAAGAAAAGATTACCCCTTTAGTTTGTTTACTGAATGATTGTTTACTGAAGATGGTAATCTTTTGTTGTTTCACTAAATAATTGCATTATGAAAAATACATTTACATGCTTAAAGTTTATAGCATTTTTATTATCAACTTATTTATAACTTTTTGTTTTAACTTTGTGTCTTTCATTCAGGAAACCAATGAATTGTTACACCAGCGTCTGGAACACACAAACACTGATTTATCTCAACGTCTAAAACAGGCTGAAGAAGTTAGTCCTTATACATTTTATTTTGGAATGTTTTTTTTTCAATTAAAATAGCTCCAGATCTTACACTTCACACTTATCCTCAATAAACTCTTCAATTTCTCTTTCTCTTCCCCCCATCTCACTTTCTCTCTTTCTCCAGGCATCTATCCCTATATTTGGCAACATACTTCAGACAGTTCCATTCCTGAAAGGGTAACTTCTCTGTAACACTGCTAGCTCTCTCACTTCTAAAATCTGTGAGGTGCTGAAAACAGTTGTTAACAATAAACTTCCTTTATCATCTAAGGCATTGAGCTGGCAGAATTGTTAGCATGTTGTCCATCCTTATGTTCTGAGTTCAAATATCACTGAGGTTGATTTTTAGGGTTGATAAATTAAGTACCAGTGAAACACTGGGGTGGTGTGTGGGAGGATTGATGTAATCGACTAGTCCCCTCCCCTCCAAATTTCAGGCTTTGTGCTTTTAGTAGAAAGGACTACTACTACTACTACTACTACTACTACTACTACTACCGCTACCACCACTACTACTATTACTACTACTACTACTACAACATTCTGAGTTCAAATTCCACTGAAGTTGACTTTGCCTTTCATCCTTTTGGGGTCAATAAATTACCAGTGAAACACTGGGGGTCAATGTAATTGACTTGTCCCCTCCTCCAAAATTTTGGGGCTTGTGCCTTTAGTAGAAAGGATTACTAGTATGGCTTCAGCAGAGTCAGATTTTCCAGAGATCTGCTTTTCTGTGTTATTCACCAATGGTCTCTTGCTTCTGAGAGCTTCGATGAAAAGCAATATTGTTGCATTTGATCATAACAATGCTTTCAATTGTATCTTCTCACTAAGCTGCCTGCATACAATCTTCATATACTTTTTTTGTGGCGACTGTGACCCGTGTTCTGGAGAATCCAGCACAGCATGTCAAAGAAGACATCATCATCATCGTTTAACGTCCGCTTTCCATGCTAGCATGGGTTGGACGGTTCAACTGGGGTCTGGGAAGCCCTAAGGCTGCACCAAGCCAGTCAGATCTGGCGGTGTTTCTACAGCTGGATACCCTTCCTAACGCCAACCACTCCGTGAGTGTAGTGGGTGCTTTTTACGTGCCAGACGAGGCTGGCGAACGGCCACGCTCGGATGGTGTTTTTACGTGCCACCGGCACGGAGGCCAGGCGAGGCTGGCACGGCCACGATTGGATGGTGTTTGTTACGTGCCACCAGCACGGAGGCCAGGTGAGGCTGGCACAGCCACGATTGGATGGTGTTTGTTACGTGCCACCAGCACGGAGGCCAGTCGATGCGGTGCTGGCTACGGCCACGTTCGGATGGAAACAAATTGAGGAAGACCTGACTTTGACCTTGAGCACCATGGATTGAAAAGCATGGAATAACATCCTCACCAGAGTTTGCCGTCCAGCTGCACCCACAGCAGCATATTGGTTGAGAGGACAGCCTCCCCTTCTAATCACCAGCTAGGGATTTACTTACTTACTACTTACATATTTTAAAATTATTTATTTTGGAACATTTTTGTCATCTACAACATATATTGATTTGGCTGTCACTAACCAACCCTGAATGAGCTCTTATGTAGCATAATGAGCTGTAATAACCTCTACAGTCTTCCCTCAGTACACACATATACATCACCCGTGTGCTATTATGTCTAACACCATTACAAATGATATTATGCATCACTCCTCCTTAGTCTTTTGTACATTCACTCCTTAAAAATTTTTCATGAAATCTTTTCTTTATATTCATTGACCTTAAATTTGTTCAAGTTAAACATGAGCCACATCAGCCTCACTAATCTTGGAGGACCTGCAAAGATTGTGAGAGCAAATCTTAGTTCTCATTAGGGGTAAAAATTAAATTTTCTTTCTGTAGGAATATGAAGAAAACCTTTCAAGTGAGAAATTTAAAGCGTTTGAAGTAACTGAATGTCATGCGCACGCACACACATACACACACACACACATACATCCATCTCATTTACATGGTATGTATTTGAATTTTACTTTGAATTGCAGAAACTGTCAACAAGAACAACTGAACTGGAAAGTCTTAAAACTGAATGGACATGCAAAATTAATGAATTAACTGCTAATCATAAAGAAGAGCTGAGCCTTGAGAAAGAGCAATGTTTTGAGGTAAGAATCCCAAACACTCAAACTACTGAATCTGAAATGGTTATCACAGAATAATATCTTTTGTCTTAATATTTGAGATGATTTCTTATAATAATAATAATAATAATAATAATTGTGTACAGTGCTCAGGTGCACTACAACTCATCTAAAGTGTATATATAATCAGGTGTAGTTTCGACGGATTTCGGGAAGCATGAGGGCCTTAAAGGATGCAGTGTCATGGCAGTCAACAACTGATGCAGGCAGTTTATTCCACGCTTCAGCAACCCTGAGCGTGAAAAAATGTTTCCGAAAGTCATGGGAGCTGTGCTGTTTTCTGACTTTGTAGGCATGTCCACGTGTGTTAGACACATGGAGATCAAAAAGGTGTTCAGTGTTGTTGTTGGTGAGGTGGTTGATAACCTTGTGGGTGTTTACCAAGTCCGTCGCTAGACGCCGGAGCTTCAGTGAATCCATGCCCAGGGAAACAAGGCGCTCAGAATATGGTAGGTGTCTGATGGAGGGTATGCGTTTGGTTGCACGTCTCTGGACAGATTCCAGGAGGTCAATGTTCCTTTAGTGAAGCCTTTGTTTTTTTTATAATTAGATTTTTCTCTTGGGGACGAGGGATTGGGGGCATAGCCATAAAGGACATGCCTGTATGTATGGATGGCTGCAATTCTACTTAGCTTGTCATGTCTTCTCAAGTACAGCAAATCGCTACAAGTCCCAATCCTTTGTCATCTCAGTGAGGCCCCACATCTGAAGATCCTTTCTCACCACTTTGTCCCATGTCTTCCTGAGTTTACTCCTTCCACAGGTTCCCTTCACAATTAGAGATCGGCACTTCTTTAAGCAGCTGTTCTCATCCATATGCATCACGTGACCATACCAGCATAGTCTTCTCTCTTACAACATCAATGCCACTTAGTTTTCCTTGTAAATCATTTACACTCTGTTGTACGTGCACACTGACATTACCCATCCAGCAGCACATGATGGCTTCATTTCTTTCAAGCTTTTGCATGGCCTCTGTAATCACAGCCCATGTTTTACTGCCATGCAGCATAGCTGTATAGACATAGGCATTGTACAATCTGCCTTTCACTCTATTAAATTTTGCTCATAGTCATTTTGCACTTAACCCTTTTGATACCAACCTGGCTGAAACTGGCTCTGGCTCTGTAGTACAAACGTCTTGTTTTCATAAGTTCTGAATTAAAATCTTCCACCAAACCTTAGTCACAATTTATGTTCCTAACACTAGCTTATTGATAACTAAGTTATTTTACTAAATTCTGTTATATTTAAAGTAATTAAAAGAAACACAGAACATCTCAAAATAAATGCAGTAATGAAAGGGTTAAAATATTAAAAAATGTCTTGCTTAGTGATAACTAGATCCGTTCACCATTCTGTATGATGTATCATTTTTATGGCTTATTGTTTTTACGACTTGTTTATGACAGTACCAATTAAATCATGAAGTGTTTCATAACCTTTGCATACATTTATGTACAATTATTTATCAAGTTGGTTCTTTGAGAGATAGATCATTGTGTAGGATGTTAGTCTATCATATCTTTTGTCTTTTACTTGTTTCAGTCATTGGACTGTGACCATGCTGGGGCACCACCTTGAAGAATTTTAGTCGAACTTATTAACCTCGGTACTTGTTATTTTTTTGTGAAGCCTTGTGCTAATTCTGTTGGTTTCTTTGTCTCTTTTACGGGGACATGAACAAACCAACATTGGTTGTCAATTAGTGGTGGAGGACAAACACATAAACAAAGATGTACACACACACACAACAGGTTTCTTTCAGTTTCCATCTACCAAATCCACTCACGAGACTTTTGTCATCCCGAGGCTATAGTAGAAGCCATTTGCCCAAAGTGTCATATAGTGGGACTGAACCTGAAACCATGTGTTTGGGAAACAAACTTCTTACCACGCAGCTATACCTGCACCTATCATAGATAACATTTCCAGAAGATTTCATACAACAACAGCCTGAAGTGAGAGCCTTTAAATGGAATGCTCAGTTGTGGACTCAAGCCCTGAAATAGTTTAGATCAGGTCCAAACTTATGACCTCCAACAACCATCTATCTTACTTCTCTGTATCTATTCTATATTCTCCTCTCCAATTATGTGTCTCACTCTCCTTTATTTTATTTATTTATTTATTTTGTGTTTCCAGATAAAGAACAGCTGTCAGTTGAAATTGGAGAATGAACGTAAAGAGCTTGAACAGTCTCATATGAGGATTGTAAAGCAGATGGAGGCAAAATTATTTGAAGCTGAATCCTCCAATAAAGTATGTATGTCTTGGTTTTAAACTTCAAAAAATTCATCTGTTCTCTCAACTATGTAGTTTTCTTGTTATTTCTCAAGCATTTCTTAATCAGGGCTTTCATTGCTTTCTTTAACACTTTAGCATTCAGATTATTCTGTCATGAAGGCACATGGCTCAGTGGTTAGAGCATCGAGCTTACAATCGTGAGGTTGTGAGTTCGAATCCTGGACTGGGCTGCGCGTTGTGTTCTTGAGCAAAACACTTTATTTCACGTTGCTCCTGTTCACTCAGCTGTTGAAATGAGTTGCGACATCACTGGTGCCAAGCTGTATCGGCCTTTGCCTTTCCCTTGGATAACACTGGTGGCATGGAGAGGGGAGGCCGGTATGCATGGGCGACTGTTGGTCTTTTATAAACAACTTTGCCCGGACTTGTGCCTCAGAGGGTAACTTTCTAGGTGCAATCCCATGGTCAGTCATGACCAAAGGGGGTCTCAGCATATTCTGTCAAAAGATATGCTTATTTATTCACATTGTTTTGAATTAATCATGCATTATCTCACAGCTTTGAGAGTTCAGTAATGGGATTGTTTATGTTCAAAATAACATTTTAGGGTAGGTGTGAAATGTTGGATCTGGCCCGATTTAAATGCTAAAAGGTTACTACTACTACTACTACTACCATCACCACCACCACCACCATTACTACTACTACTACTACTACTACTACTACTACTACCACCACCACCACCATTACTACTGCTACTACCACCACCACCACCATTACTACTGCTACTACCACCACCACCACCATTACTACTACTACTACCACCACCACCATTACTACTACTACTACTACTACTACTTCATGCTTGCATGGGTTTGATGGAACTGGTTAAGACAACCCTTGCCTGTTTCTAAGTAATGTTATATTTCCGCATGACCAGACATGTTTTCACAGAAGGTTGGAAATGAAGGACACTGCTTGTATGCCAGTGACACATTTCTTTATCTCTCGCTTCACTGTGTACATGGTGATATATACATGTGTATATACTAGTGATTGTTTATATTTCTCTGTGTATGTGTATGTGGTATGTGTATTTGGACATTATGTTATGTATTCGAATATATAGTCATTATTCATTTTTATGTGAAGATGCGTGGCTTAGTGGTTAGGGTCTTTGGCTCACTATCGTAAGATCATGAGTTCGATTCCCAGTAGTGCATTGTTTCCTTGAGCAAGACACTTTATTTACTTTGCTCCAGTACACTCATCTGGCAAAAATGAGTAGTATCTGTATTTCAAAGGGCCAGCCTTGTCATACTCTGTGTCGTGCTGAATTTCCCTGAGAGTTACGTTAAGGGTACACATATCTGTATGTGTATGGCAGTGAGATGGCAGAAACGTTAGCATGCTGGACGAAATGCTTAGCAGTGTTTCGTCTGCCGTTACGTTCTGAGTTCAAATTCTGCCGAGGTCGACTTTGCCTTTCATCCTTTCGGGGTCAATAAATTAAGTACCAGTTGCGCACTGGGATCGATGTAATGAAAGCATCCGTTCTCTTATTCCCTCTCATGATCCACTATCCTCATCCTCTTGTATGCTCATCTTGTTCTTTGAGAGTTTGCTCTAGCATCCCATCTCTAACTTCCTCTTGTCTCCTACAGCCATACATCTCTATTGCAAGACACCCTTGCTTGTTCCTTTGTCATACTTTAGTCTCTCAGTGCCTGGCTTACAGCCTCTTATCTCCACCTTCCCTGCCTAAATACTTCATCTTAGTCGTGGTAACTTTTTCTTCCTTTTCCTTCTCCATTATTTTCTGTCTTGCAAGTTATATGGCAACGTCATTAGTGCCAGTGGCACGATAAAAGCACCCAGTTATACTCTGTAAAGTGGCTGGTATTAGAAAGGGAATCCAGCAGTAGAAATCATGCTAAAGATGACATTAGAGCTTGCTGCAGCTCAACAGTCACTGGTTCCCTGTGAAACCATCCTACCCTTGCTAGCATGGAAAGCAGGTATTAACTAATCATAAATAAATGACTGAAATAAACAGATTTTGTGACAGGTTTCAGTTCTCAGTTACGATTGTTTCAATTTTGTCTTTACTTTCTTTGCTAACATTCTTGAGAAAGGTATTGATGTTACAGTATTAATTCCCATAAGAATATACTCTTGGATGCTTATCATTGAACAAGATCTCATAATCCAAGACTTCAGTGGTTTATAATCAACATAATATTTCTTTATGTTCATCTTTACCTTATAATATTTTTTACCCTACAATAATATCAAGCCAAGTGAAATCATAGTTGTGGCCAATGCCACTGTCATATAACTTTTGCCAGTGGCATGTAAAATGCACCCATTACTCTTGGAGTGGTTAGTGTTAGGAAGGGCATCCAACTGTAGAAACCTTGCCAAATCAGATTGGAACCTGGTGCAGCTCTCCAGCTCACCATTTTCAGTCAAACTTTCTAATCCATGCCAGCATGGAAAGCAGACACTAAATAATGAAGTTTTTGTTTATCTATTTTTTTTAAAGGAACTACAGGATAGGAAATACAAACTGGAATCTACTCAGCGTGAATTGCGTTCTCATTTGAACTCAGCCGAAGAACAACTGCAGCTTGGTAAAATAGAAATTCAAAATCTACGCAAACAAAATGTATCGATGGATGCAAAACTTCACGAGCAGGAGAAACTCATCAACCAACAAGGTACTCGCATTGCTGTTCTGGAACAGGAATTGAAAGACAAGGAACAAGTGTTGGCTAAGTCTTCTGATCTTTTAGGTTCAGAGCAAGACCAAAAGGTAAGGGAACTGTTCTTTAGAAAACAAACAAAAGTAGTGCATGGAAACAGTTAATTGAATTTATTCCAGGATATCACAGCTTCCTGTTTTTATTGACTCCTTCCCAACTTCCTACCATATTAATGAAAGACAAAATCAGTAATATCATTAACCCTTTCGTTACCAACCCAGCTGAAACCGGCTCTGGCTCTTTAGTAGAAATGTCTTGTTTTCATAAGTTTCGAATTAAAATCTTCCAAATCTTAGTTAAAATTTATGTTCCTAACACTAGCTTAATGATAACTAAGTTATTTTACTAAATTCTCTGTTATATATAAAATTAATTGAAAGAAACACAGAGCATCTCAAAATAAATACGGTAACGAAAGGGTTAATATAAGGCAGCTAACTGGCAGAAATGTTAGTGCACCAGGTGAAATGCTTAACTGTATTTCGTCTGTCTTTACGTTTTAAATGGTGGTGCATCAGCATGGCCGCAGCTCTGAGCTGAAACTACAGGAAAAAAAAAAACTTTGTGAAGGCACATGGCTCAATGGTTAGCGCATTGAACTTACGACTGTGAGGTTGTGAGTTTGATTCCCGGACTGGGCTGCGTGTTGTGTTCTTGAGCAAGGCACTTTATTTCATGTTGCTCCAGCTGTAGAAATGAGTTGCAATGTCACTGATGCCAGGCTGTATCGGCCCCTTTGCCTTTCCCTTGGATAACATCGGTGGCATGGAGAGGAGAGGCTGGCATGCATGGGTGACTGCTGGTCTTCCATAAAAACAACCCTAGGTTGTGTGTTCACTGGTGAGGCGACTTTCCACCCAGACTTGTACCCCAGAGGGGAACCTCTTAGGTGCACCAATGGTCATTCATGACTGACAGAGTTGAGTTTCCAGTTAGTTTGTTACATATTGAATAGTTTACATCCATTTATCCATCATCCTATGATCAAAAAGGTTCCAGTCATGACCATTCCATTTGTTTTTTAAAATAGGATTATCTTCTTGTTTAAGCAAGTAGGATTTGATTTGAAGGAGATTTCACTGTTTGTATTTAGAGGCTTCCTGATTGAATCATAAACACCATTGTAAAACTGATTCATTGGTTTGCAATGTTGAATTTATTCCTTCTTTTAGAAAAACCAATTTGTAATAGACCGCTATCCTTTTTGGTAGGCATTTCTTTTACATTGAATTAACCTTATGGAGACTGGAGTTGAGCATTAGTTGTATGAATCCCGATCTAAAAAAGAGTAGTTTTCTTTCTTTTTTTTTTCTTTTTTGTCCAATTAATAATCTATCTTTTGTAATTTCAGAAAAGATATGAGGAGGAATTTGAATTAAAGCATCGTGAAATTTCAAAGCTGGAAAATAAAGTCAAAGCAATATCTGTAGAAGTAAAGAAAGGCAATGAGATAATCCGTAAACTTCAGTCAGAGAACAAGAACTATCATGCCAAAGTAAGTGTCTTTTACAACTCTAGGAATCCTGGTTAGTCATTTGTCTATGGATTGGGATCTTAGAATTCTTCTAAATCCAAACTTTAGAAAATGCCCTCCTACAGTTTTTACAACCCATAATGGTTTGTTTCTCTGAATTTTTTTGACTGTTTAAATCTTGAACTTCTTAAAGCCAACACTCTGTAATTTAGCTCCATTGTTACCATTGGGTGTAGTTTTTTTAGTGAAAACATGAAAATTAAGTTATGTGTGATATCTATGGGGTACATGATAATCTTGATGATTTTGCTTCCACCTTCCAGACATGTAGCCCTGCTTGGTTGTATAAATAGACTCTTTATTTTGAATATGATACTATACTCTTGTGATGCAAATAAATAGAAATAAATAAGAATACTTTGTAAGGTGTTAGGCATGTGTAGAAATCATCATCATCATCGTTTAGCGTCCGCTTTCCATGCTAGCATGGGTTGGACGGTTCAACTGGGGTCTGGGAAGCCAGAAGGCTGCACCAGGCCCAGTTGGATCTGGCAATGTTTCTACAGCTGGATGCCCTTTCTAACGCCAACTACTCCGTGAGTGTAGTGGGTGCTTTTTACGTGCCAGATGAGGGTAGCAAACGGCCACGATCGGATGGTGCTTTTTACGTGCCACCGGCATGGAGGCCAGGCCAGGCTGGCAACGGCCACATTAAGAGGGTGCTTTTTACGTGCCACCGGCACAAGTCCAGGCCTAATGCAGGTGTTCTATTGTTTTTCTGGACAGAACACTTTATGTCTTGCAAATGAGTCATCTCTCTCCAAAACTATTGACCATGAACAGTGATTTCAGTTATGAAAAATTTAATGGCAAGAGTACACTGGTATATAGAATATAATTATCTGAAATTGCAAGGAGTTAAGAGCAAATGAATAAAACCTCTGCTGCAGAGTCAGATTACTGGCAACTTGATCACACTGGCTTGCTTGATGGGGCTGGGTGGGGTGGTGGTGTGTAGGGGGTCATCTCAGGTTAGTGGTCCTGGAGTCATCATCATGTGTAGAGCTGACCAGGTCCACCAGTGATTTCCATTCCTGGCAGTCTTGTGTTAGCCTCTCTGCATCCTCTAAGGTGACGTGTAGTTTCTGGAGACCTTCCTCAATCATGTCCGGCCATCTGGTGGTGGTGGTGGTGGAGGGGCATCCTCCAAACTTCTTCCAGTCTGCAGCTGCTGCATTGAATGAGAGCAAAGCCCCGGTATTCATCATCATCATCATCATCGTTTAGCTTCCGCTTTCCATGCTAGCATGGGTTGGACGGTCCAACTGGGGTCTGGCAAGCCAGAAGGCTGCACCAGGCCCAGTCTGATCTGGCAGTGTTTCTACAGCTGGATGCCCTTCCTAACACCAACCACTCCGTGAGTGTAGTGGCTGCTTTTTACGTGCCACCGGCACAGGTGCCAGACTCGTCTGGCAAATGGCTACGATCGGATGGTGCTTTTTACGTGCCACCGGCACGGGGGCCAGGCGAGGCTGGCAATGGCTACAAACGGATGGTGCTTTTTACGTGCCACCGGCATGAGGCCAGTCGGGGCGGGCGCTGGCAACGGCCATGTTCGGATGGTTCTCTTACGTGCCACCGGCACTGGTATCACAGCTGCAATTTCTGCTGTTCTAAATACAAATTGTTTACTACACTAGGGCATATGTACTCTAGTTGTAAACTTACCATCATTCTGTGGAGGCCTACACATAGAAGGGAGTTTGCCATGTTCATGTCACAACTACACTCCTATTGAGAACCTACCTCCATCCTTACAACACCTACACTTCTTGGAGGACTTTGTCACAATCTCATGGTACCTGCACACACAGTGGGATTTTGCAACATCCTGATCAATATAAAGTCATTTACTGATATGCTCCAGCTTTTCGCTCTCTAGCATACTATATCTGTCTCTGCTGTTTTTACTACTACTGTTATGGCTTCTGCTCCTTCTAGCTGTCTGGGCTTATGCCACCTCCTCTCATGCCAGTCTACTCATCTTTCTCCTTCTCATTACCCTTGTGTGTCCTGCTGTCTAGGCTTTGTATTAATTACTATACCTGGTCCTTCCTTGCCAGAATATCAGCTCCCTGGAACTTTCTCTTTGCTTATGTCTTCCCTGAAGTGTTAACTAGCAACTGTTCAGGAGAACTATTAATGGCATCAATCTCAATGGTTTCTTAGAGCCTGAATTGCCTATTCCTCCAGATCCTACAAGTAGAAAAACAAAAGCAAAGGCCGTGATAATAACTACTTACAATAAGTAGGCGTTAGAAAGGGCATCCAGCCGTAGAAACACTGCCAGACCAGACTGGGCCTGGCGCAGCCTTCTGGCTTCCCAGACCCCAGTTGAACCGTCCAACCCATGCTAGCATGGAAAACGGACGTTAAACGATGATGATGAATAAATTCAGCCATCAAATCAGTATATCAAGATTTTTTAACTTCATGTTTTACTGTGTGTACCATGAAAACACCAATCCTGCATACTTAGAGGATCTAGTATTTCAGTGAATACATTACATGTAAACTGTGTGTGTGTGTGTGTTTTCCAGGTGAAACTCAGAAGCCAGATAGCTTCAGAACAGGAGAAGGTGATTTCCGAAAAAGATGATTTGATAGAGAATATGCAGGTAGAGTTGAAGACATTGAAAGAGAACTCAAGCAAGAAAGAAGATGAGGTTTGCATTTTTTTCATCATTCACTTTATGAAAGCAAAAGATAATTACATGATGTAATTTTATAATTTCAGTATTTATACACTGGAAGCATATTTATGATTATGTTATGATAGCATGTGTGTGTGTGTGGTTTATTTTCTTAGTATAAATGTGAGAAATGTAACTCAGTAACATAGAGTATATATATATTTATAGCTATGTAGTTAAGAAGGTTGCTTCCTAGTCATGATTTCAGATTCACTCCCAAATGAAGAGAAAACCCTTTGACTATGTTTTCTCCTGTAGTGAGAAACATACTGTAAATCCTCAAGTATCATCCGCATTTTTTCCCAAAAATTTAAAGGTCAAGATCCCTAGTGTGTACTATATACGAGGTTAAAAATGAAGAATATTTTCTAAGCAATGTCCGAGTCTCTATTTGCTGTCCGGCGATGTTTATTCAGACGCATTTTGTGATGTCGGGCGCGAAAATACCTTAAACTAAGCCTGAAAGCAATGAAGTCATAAAAGTATCATCCATATCTTGCAGTAAGCAGCATTTATTAAACGTTATTACTGTTATTTCTTTATTTTCTGCAAACAAAATGCACAAAAAAGCTACACATTTGCATTATGTTATATATACAATAATAATAAAGGACGTCACCGTATACATTTTTACAAACCAAAGACGTTATATAGACCTCCTTGACTCAAGTTAGAGAAGGGGTGCGTATTATATAGAAGGTTTAGGTTTTTCAGAGGTACAGCCCCCTACAAATCCCCTGTGTATTATACTCAAGGGCCGACTATACTCGAGGATTTATGGTGTATCTCACTTCTCTCCTCTCCGAAATCATTGTCCTCAGTGATCTCAATGCTCACAAATTTTCACAGCCTCTCAAACTTGTCTCTCACTGATGCTGCTGCATAGAAACCAAATCTGGTTTAAGTGTCAACGAAAAGTTCTTTGAGGTTACATGGCTGAGAGGTCTTTCAGCTTTTGTGTTTTCCTTCTCTAAATTGCTTTTTGTCTTAGTATTTACCTAGCACTTATTTTAAAGCTTCTTATCACTAATCTGTGTTAGATCCTATGTTCATCATTTATGTGAGAAAATTAAACCTTAGTTCGTTTTTGTATGTGGTTTGCAAGATTCTTTATGTGAATTCGTGTGTTGAAGCATATTTTATTGTGTCTGGGGAGAGTCATTCTCTTTTAGTGCCTTATTAATTTAACGCTTTCACCGGTCTGAGTAAATGAGTGGAAATCAGACCAGTGAGTGTGTTAAATTAATAAGGCATTAAAAGAGAATGGCTCTCCCCAGATACGATAAAACCTTAGTTCTTTACTCCCATCTCGCTGAATTTTTCTGTGTGAAAGTTTCAAGTTTTCTTTACAAAGCAGTTTTAGGGACAAAACAAATAAAAGACTTTTAAATTGGTATTGTTATTGCAAATTTAAATATATTTATATATTCTGGCTAAAACTTTTTTATTGTAATTTTTTTTCTTATTCAGAATGAAAAACTCAAAACTAATTTAGAAAATGTAACGAAAAAGTTAGAAGAATGTAATGAAATGCTGAAAACAAACGAGAATGGTATGTATAGTTTGAATTTGTTTGAAAATTCATATAATTGTCTGTTCAGTTAGGATATGCAATGACTTAGACATGTAAAACATCCAGTATCCTCTATAAAGTGGTTGGCATTAGAAAGGGCATCCAACTGTTGAAACCAAGCCAAAACAGATGACTGGGGCTTGGTGCAGCTCACCAGCTTTGGCCAAACCGTCTAACCCAGGTCAGCATGGAAAACACATTAAATGATGATGATTCTGATGAATACTAATTTACTGTGCATTAATATATATGAGAATACCTGCTCACCACAGCATAATTGTTAATGCTCCCCTCCTAGCTGAAGGGTTTTTTTTGCTTTGCAAGAGCCTTGTGCTGGTGTCACGTATAAAGCACCACAGCTACTGTCACCTAAGAATTACTCATGCCAGTGCCATGTGAAAAGCACCCATGCTGGGCCATGTAAAAGGTACTGAGCACACTCTGTAAAGTAGTTGGCATTAGGAGGGGCATTCAGCCATAGAAACCAAGTCAAAATCAGACTGGAACCTGGCCCACTTCTCCAGTTTGGCAGCTCTGGTCAAACCATGCAACCCATGGCAGCATGGAAAACAGACAGTAAAGGGTGATGATGATGATGATGATGATGATAACATCCATAGGTCTATCAATCTGTTTGTGTGCTAGTTCAACCAATTAACTCTTTAGTGTTGTATATACAACATCTGGTTCTATATGTATGGTGTCATGTATGCCATACATAGGCGGCGAGCTGGCAGAAACGTTAGCGCGCCGGGCGAAATGCTTAGCGGTATTTCGTCTGTCGTTACGTTCTGAGTTCAAATTCTGCCGAGATCGACTTTGCCTTTCATCCTTTCGGGGTCGATAAATAAAGTACCAGTTTCGCATGGGGTCGATGTAATCGACTTAATCCCTTTGTCTGTCCTTGCTTGTCCCCTCTGTGTTTAGCCCCTTGTGGGTAGTAAAGAAATACATACATATTTGTGTGTACAGCATCTGGTGTTGTGTTGGTGTCATTACTGTGTTCATCATCTAGTATTATAAGTGCAATATCTGCTGTTGTATGTTTATCATCTATCATTGTATGTGTATCCTCTGCTGTTGTATATGCACAATCTTTCATTTTGTGTGTATCATATATCATTGTATGTGCATCATCCATTGTTGTGTATGTACCATCTCTGGTGTTGTATGTGCAGTGTCTTTCACTATATGTGCATCATTTATCATTGCGTATGCTTCATCTGTCATTTTATAGTCTCTGGTGTTGTATGTGTATCATCTAGTATCACATGTACAGAATCTGGTGTCGTACATACATCATTTATTGGGTGTATATGTTTATCATCTGGTGTGGTGTGTGTATCATTTAGTATGGTATGTGCATCATCTGATATTATATGCATACCATATGTCATAGTGCATATAACATCTGGCATTGTATGGTGATCATTTATCATTGCATGTGCATCATTCAGTGTTGTGTGTATAGTATCAGGTAGTATTGTATGAAGGTGGCGAGCTGGCAGAATCGTTAGCACGCCGGGCAAAATGCGTAGCCGTATTTCGTCTGCCGTTACATTCTGAGTTCAAATTCCGCCGAGGTCGACTTTGCCTTTCATCCTTTCGGGGTCGATTAAATAAGTACCAGTTACGCACTGGGGTCGATGTGATCGACTTAATCCGTGTGTCTGTCCTTGTTTGTCCCCTCTGTGTTTAGCCCCTTGTGGGTAGTAAAGAAATAGGTAGTATTGTATAGTATGCATCATCTAGTGTTGTATGCAGTATGCAGTGTTTGACATTGTGAAATGATCTATTATGGTAAAACGTTGCCAAAATCTTCTATTCTAGTGATTCAATGGCTCAACAAGCAAGTAAATGAAGTCCAGCTCTCTAGTAGTGGCCGAACAACAACATTTGAAACTAGTCATAACAGCACCCAATCCACTGCAGGCAGTGGAGCCTTCAGAAATCATGTTGCCATGGCTGCAGTAAGTGCAATTTTTTTTATCTTATAATCATTATTATTATTATTATTATTTCTTTTTTCATTTTTAAATATGCCTCAGATCCCTTGAATTGGGTTGTCATGGATTTCCTGTCGCTCAATTTTTATTGATATTTAAGGGTACACATTAGTAGAGAGGCCATTAGATCAAATGTGCATGGATATTATAGTGGTTCTAAGGTGGTGAGCTGGTGGAATCATTAGCACACTGGGAAAATGCTTAGCAGCATTTCATCTGTCTTTATGTTCTGAGTTCAAATTCCACCTAGGTCGACTTTGCCTTTCATTCTTTCAGGGTCTACTTTGCCTTTCATCCTTTCGGGGTTGGTAACATAGGTACCAGTCAAATACTAGGGTTGATGTAATTGGCTTAACCCTTGCTCAGAACGTGCTGGCCTTGTGCCAAAATTTTGAAATCAGTATCATAGTGGGTTGTAAAGCGAAACATGATTGAAGCAGGTTACCAAAAGTAAGCTGTTTTATCAAAGTCTTCTGCTTTTTTTTTGTCAGGTAAACATTTAGGACAGATCTATCTAACAAAGAAAGTCACCCCAAGAACATAGACATTAAATGAAAAGTTATCCCAGTGTTCTACTGGTAACTATGTACACTATAGTATTTATATATTGTTAGATAGACTTTTCAGATGTGTGTTAAATGTGTCTGTCTAGGTATTCAGCATAGTACTAGTAATGAGGTTCAACCTGTAAATTGACACCCTATAAACCAGCTGCCTCTCTTTGTTATCTTATGAAAAGCTTATGATATTAATTTGAATATCTTTATTCTGTTTCATTATTTCAGCCAGGATTTCTGCCTTCCAATTTGAATCCGTCCTCAAGATATCCAACCCAGGACGTCAACAACATAGCATCTCAAGTACATTTAACCAAAAGCCAAAATATCAGTTCAAAACCTCAGGTATTAAACAGCTTGATATTCTTTCTCCGTAACTCATGTCCTGGTTTCTGCTGTTTCCACTGTGGCCATACTGAGGTACTGCCAACAATGAAATATAATTTGCAATATCTAATCAGTGGTTTGAGGCAGTGAGTGGGCAGAATTATTAACCTGCCGGGTAAAATGCTCAGTGGCATTTTGTCCGTCTTTATATTCTGAGTTCAAATTCTGCCAAGGTTGACTTTGTCTTTTATCCTTTGTGGGCTGATAAAATAAGTATCAGTGGAGTACCCACTCCACTGAAATTACTGGCCTTGTGCCAAAATCTGAAAGCAGTGTCATAGTGGGTGTTACTGTTCAACCTAGGTCAGCTTTGATTGAGTAAATTTGTTATCTATGACATTCTAGCTTTTATCATAATTTTTTTCAGGTATTCTACAACTTGGGCTACATTATTCAGTATCTCTTACTTCTTTTCTCAAGATGGTAGCTTGTGAGTTGGGGTGATTTTAGCTGCTATTTCTCCCAGAGACTTCCTTGTTGATTGGATGTTTGTAACTATTTTCATTCAGTTATTTTGTTTTTGGAATGGATGAGACAGTGCATGCAAACTTATACATTGCAAGTCATCCTTTCTATCTTGTATTGTTTGGACACCATATTTTCTTTTACTGAAGATGAATTTTTAAATCAAATTTCTGATTAGAATCTAATCAACTCCTGTGTCTGTCAACTTGCCAGTTTAATACTGGGAGTCAATGTAATTGAATTAGATTGATCCTGCTGGTGGTGTAAAACATTTGTGATGGTGCCACGTAAAAGTGCCTGTGTGGTACCATGTAAAAGCATCTGTGTGGTGCCACATAATAGCACTCTTGTGTTGTCATGCGACTCCAAGTAAAAGTGCTTGTGCGGTGTCACGTAAAAGCATCTGTGTGGTGCAACGTAAAAGCACCCGTGTGCTTTTGTTTTCTTCAGTTTTTTTTTTTTTGAAGAGTTTCAAATGGAGTCAATGGAGCTTCAGTATGATATTTGACTGAAGCAGGAACATACAGAAGCTGGATGGAGATTACAGATCTCTACAAGTTTCTTTCATATAAAAATTTCCAACGCGGGAGTGGCTGTGCGGTAAGTAGCTTGCTAACCTACCACATGGTTCCGGGTTCAGTCCCACTGCGTGGCATCTTGGGCAAGTGTCTTCTGCTATAGCCCCGGGCCAACCAATGCCTTGTGAGTGGATTTGGTAGACGGAAACTGAAAGAAGCCCGTCATATATATGTATATATATATATATATATATATATATATATTATATATATATATATATATATATGTATGTGTGTGTGTTTGTGTGTCTGTGTTTGTCCCCTTAGCATTGCTTGACAACCAATGCTGGTGTGTTTACGTCCCCGTCACTTAGCGGTTCGGCAAAAGAGACCGATAGAATAAGTACTGGGCTTACAAAGAATAAGTCCCGGGGTCGATCTGCTCGACTAAAGGCGGTGCTCCAGCATGGCCGCAGTCAAATGACTGAAACAAGTAAAAGAGTAAAGAAAATGGATAAATTACCCGACATTTACACTGTAATAAAATTTGCATGTCTTGAATATCTGGTCACTCCAAAGCATTACCAAAGATCATCTTCAACCTGAACCAACTGGAGTTAGCACCCACTACACTCTCAGAGTGGTTGGCATTAGGAAGGGCATCCAACTGTAGAAACTCTGCCCGATCAGGTTGGAGCCTGGTGCAGCCATCTGGTTCACCAGTCCTCAGTTAAATCTTCCAACCCATGCTAGCATGGAAAGCGGACGTTAAATGATGATGATGATATATACATTCATATATATATATATATACATACACTCAGCTGGTCGGTTGGTGTTAGGAAGAGCATCCGGTCGTAAAACAGATACAGACGTCTGGTGCAGGCACCTGCTTGGCCAGCTCCTCTCACATCTGTCCGACCCATGCCAGCACGGAAGGCAGACATTAAACGATGATGATGATGACCTTTGTGTATGCATCCTCAATTCCACCACTTAACAAGCAGGGGTTGTTTTGTTTACATCCACATAACTTAGTGGCTTGACAAAAGACTAAGGGAATCAGAAGCAGAAGAGAAAAAAACAGAAAAAAAAGAAATTAGTACACGGGTCAATTTGTTCAACTAAACTGTTCAAGATGGTACCCTAGTACAGTCACAATCCAATGAGTTAATTATAAGATATTTATATATATATAAGACCCGGCAGGACAAGTGAGTCCATCCCGTGTCCCTTGCCAGGGATGTAGCCAGCCCACTTATGCGCATGCCTTTCCTTCCTAGGACACACGAAGACCTGTTGAGGCAAGCGAAGTCGAAATCAAATTTGAAATCGAACCTCATCCGACGACAGGCACCCATGCCAACCTCCCTTCATTGGACACTAAACTCTGCTAAACTCTGCTTGTGAAGACCTGTTGGGGCAAGTGAAATCGGAATCGAAATTGAACCAATCCTATGACTGGCACCCGGCAGTTGCCAGGGCCGCTGTGCAGGTGGCAAGTAAAGAAACACCGTTTCGACCCTGTGCTTGAGGAGATCCATTGAGTCAAGTACACCAACATAAAAAATCAATGGAAACTGCAGTTGTGATCCCTGTGCCAGTGGCACGTAAAAAGCACCATCCGAATGTAGCCGATGCCAGCGCCGCCGTGCCAGTGGCATGTAAAAAGCACCATCCAAGCGCCAGCCAGACTGACTTCCATGCCGGTGGCACGTAAAAAGCACCATCCGAATGTGGCCAATGCCAGCGCTGCCTTGACTGGCTTCCGTGCCGGTGGCACGTAAAAAGCACCAATCCGATCGTAGCTGTTGCCAGCCTCGCCTGGCACTCGTGCTGGTGGCACGTAAAAAGCACCCACTGCACTCAAGGAGTGGTTGGCGTTAGGAAGGGCATCCAGCTGTAGAAACACTGCCAGATCAGACTGGAGCCTAGTGCAGCCTTCTGCATTCCCAGATCCCCGGTCGAACCATCCAACCCATGCTAGCATGGAGAACAGACATTAAATGATGATGATGACGATGATGATATATATATATATATATATATATATATTATATATATATATATTATATATATATAAAGACCCCAAAAAAATTTGACTAGCCAAACTAGCTATTGATCATAAAACAGACAGGAAAATAATGAATAAACAAACACTCAACACTCAGGAACTTAGCTAACCAAATGTAAATAATATGTGGAGATAATTAATAGAAGAGCAAGTTTGTTTTTAGAGAAGTAGATAATTAATAACATGGTAAATATAAAGCCAATGTTTAGGCATGAAATTTAGAAAACAGCGATGTGTAAACAAGGGGCATCATTGAAATGTATTAATTAGCCTATATATATATGGCATTATCAATGTTTCTCGACAAAAATGCTCAAAGGTTGTTTGAAAACATGAGCATTGAACACCATTTTTGCTTCTTAAGTATTACCATCATTAATGATTAACAGTACCATTACTTATTCTCTTACCCACCACCACCAACTGCCATTATTTATTTTTCTACTGTCATCATCAAATACCAGCCATTATCAGCATCATTATCTAAAACAACTACCACTATTATCACCATAACCACCACCACCACCACCACCACTATTACTATTATTATTATTATTATTATTATTATTATTATTATTGTTATTGTTATGATGATGATGATTGTTATTATTATTATTATTAAAGGTGGCAAGTTGGCAGAATCGTTAGTATGCTGGATGAAATGCTTAGCAGTATTTTGCCCATCACTACATTCTGCGTTCAAATTCTGCTGAGGTCGAGTTTGCCTTTCATCCTTTTGGGGTCGATAAAATTAGTACCAGTTGAACACTGGGGTTGCTGTAATCGACTCATCCCCTCCTTCAAAACTGCCGCCGTTGTAGCAAAATTTGAAACCATTATAATTATTATCATCTTTATTATAATTATAATTATTATTATTATTATTATTATTATTATTATTATTATGCAAGGCAGCAAGCTGGCAGAATTGTTAGCATGCAGGGCAAATTCCTTCATGGCATTTCATCCATCTATACATTCTGAGTTCAAATTCTGCCAGAGCCCACTTTGCCTTTCATTCATCTTTCTGGGGTCAATAAAATAAGTACTAGTTGAACACTGCGATCAATATACCTGACTGGCTCCCTGCCCCGAACTTGCTGGCCTTGTGCCAAAATTTCAAACCCACCCACCACAACAAAATTGATATTTGAAAACCAAGGTGCCACATTAAAAAAATGGCATTGATGTGGGTGCTGGTGCCACATAAAAAGCACCCAGTATGGCCTGTAAAGTTGTTGGTGTTTGGAAGGGCATCTAGCTGTGGAAACCAAGCCAAGACAGACAGACTGTGGAACCTGGTGCAGCCCCTGGCCTTGCCAGCTCATGTCAAGCATTCCAACCCATGCCAGCATAGAATAATGGCTATTAAATGTTGATGATGATGATGATGTTGATGGTGGTGGTGGTGATGATGATGATTAGGAGGAGGATGAGGAATATATATATGTGTGTATATATATATAACGGGAAGGTTTACGAAAATAAACAAAAGGCGAAGGCAGGTGGAGTACAAACAAACAAATGTACGAAACTTAATAAATGGTGACACAAAAAGGTTGACATCTATTACGGGCGCCCAATTTTTTAAAGGGTTGTGGTCACGTTTGAGGCCTATTTAAAAGGAAAACGTAAGCAAATTTCAAGTTCAAGGTAAACTTGACATTGAAAGCAGACCAGTGTCAGAAAATACTCTCTCTCTCTCTCTCTCTCTCACTCACACACACACACACAAAATTCATTCAGAAGGCATTGGTTGGCCTCAATCTTTACATCAGATTTAAGTGGAAGAAGCTATAAAGCCATCCAGTTGACTGAACCAATTGCTAACAATTGCTGTGTGGTTACGAAGCCCACTTTGGAATCATGCAGTTTCTGGTTCAGTCTCACTACATGATACCTTGGGTAAGTGTCCTCAGCTATGACCCAGGTCAACCAATGCCTTTTGAGTGAATTTGGTAGATGGAAACTATGTGGAAGCCTGTTGTATACATACGTACATGTGTATACATATCATTCATTGTTTAGCGTCCGTTTTCCATGCTGGCATGGGTTGGATGGTTCAACTGGGGTCTGGGAAGCCAGAAGGCTGCACCAGGCCCAGTCTGATCTGGCAATGTTTCTATGGCTGGATGCCCTTCCTAATGCCAACCACTCCATGAGTGTAGTGGGTGCTTTTTATGTGCCACCGGCACAGGTGTCAGACAAGGCTGGCAAACGGCCACGATTGGATGGTGCTTTTTATGTGCCACCGGCACGGAGGTCATATATATATATATATATATATATATATACTACAAAATTATAAAATGGAGAAACATACTTAAATCAATCAAATATCAACCATCAGATGATACCCAATCAATATATGTGTAGTATTATGAGTGTCTATGCACACGTTTTTATATTTTATATTTTTATATTTATATGTATAAAAAAAATTTTTTTCACACTTATAATAAATTAAATTCTCTGAAGAGGCCGTGGGGCATCCTTGTTAATGTCTCATTTATACCTGCCTTATATGGCTTATAGGTTAAATGAGGCATGCTTGCCCTTACAGCCGAAACAGCTGTCAGATATGATATAATTATATATTATATTTTATATTTTATATGTCTATTTCATTGTCTAATTATATTTACTATATATTTTGTATAATGCCTTTACTGTTATGTAATGGTGTAATAAAGTATTGATTGGGTATCATCTGATGGTTGATATTTGATTGATTTAAGTATGTTTCTCCATTTTCTAATTTTGTAGTATTAATTTACGGTAATGTTTTTACCTTTGCCCACATAATACAGTAGATGAATTAATTGCATGGCAATTTTTAACATTTATGTATTAGTATTGTTGGGTACCTCTCTAGCAGTATATTGGATATATGTTATCCCATGGTGGGTTGAATTTTCAACCCCCATCTCATTATATATATATATATATATATATATATATATATATATATATATATACACACACATGTATATGTGTGATGCCACATAAAAGCACCCAGCACACTCTGTTAAGTGGTTGGCATTAGGAAGGGCATCCACCCATAGAAACCATGTCAAATCAGACTGGAGTATGGTGCAGCTCCTCAGTGTGCCAACTCTGGTCAAACTGTCCAACCCATGCCTTCATGGGCAATGGTTATTAAATGATGATGATTATGATGATACACCCACACACACATCTCTTTGTGTGTGTGTCTCTGTGTTAGTCTTTCTCCTCCTCACTACTTGACAACTGATGTTGGTTTGTTTACATCCCCCATAATTTAGCTGTTTGGCATAAGAGGTTGATAGAATAAGTACCAAACTTCAAAGATAAATTACCAGGATCGATATGTCCGACTGTTACATATCAAGGTAATGCTCCAGCATTGGCACAGTCTAATGACCAAAACAAGTAAAAGATAAAAGATATTTGGTGAAATCGTTGTATAAAAAAAAGTGGTTGTATAATAAATAATTGTATAAAAAAAATTGTATGAAAATAAAGCTGGTCATCTAGTCCTTTGATCATGAGTTCAAATGATGATGATGATGAATAATAATGATAGGTGCAGGAGTGACTGTGTGGTAAGAGGTGGCGAGCTGGCAGAAACGTTAGCACGCCGGGCAAAATGCTTAGCGGTATTTCATCTGCCATTACGTTCTGAGTTCAAATTCCGCCGAGGTCAACTTTGCCTTTCATCCTTTCGGGGTCGATAAATTAAGTACCAGTTATGCACTGGTTCGATATAATCAACTTAATCCCTTTGTCTGTCCTTGTTTGTCCCCTCTATCTTTAGCCCTTTGTGGGCAATAAAGAAAGAAGAAGCTTGCTTCCCAACCATTTTTCTGGGTTCAGTCCCACTGCATGACACCTTGGGCAAGTGTCTTCTACTATAGCCTCGGGCTAACCAAAGCCTTGTGAGTGGATTTGATACACGGAAACTGAAAGAAGCCTGTTGTGTATATACATGTATGTATATATTTTTGTGTTTGTGTCTGTGTTTGTCCCACCACCATTGCTTGACAACCAATGTTGGTGTGTTTATGTCCCCGTAACCTAGTGATTCTGCAAAAGACACTGATTGAATAAGTATTAGGCTTACAAAGAATAAGTTCTGGGGCTGATTTGTTTGAAGAAAAGCAGTGAACCAGCATGGCCACAGTCAAATGACTGAAACAAGTAAAAGAATAAAAGAATAATCATTTCTACTATAGGCACAAGGCCTGAAATTTGGTAGGTGTGGGGCTAGTCGATTACATTGACCCCAAATTTTAACTAATACACATCCTGTTGTCCACAAAAAGATGACAAGTACAGTTGACCTTGGTGGAATTTGAACACAGAACATAAAGACAGATGAAATGCCTCTAAGTATTTTGTCTAACATGCTAACAATTCTGCCATCTCACCACCTTAGTAATGATGATAATAATAATGATAACGGTTTCAAATTTTGGCACAAGGCCAGCAAATTTAGAGAGGTAGGTAAGTTGATTACATTAAGCCTGTGCTCAACTGGTACTTATTTTATCAACCCTACAAAAGGATGAAAGGTAGAGTCGATCCTTGCAGCATTCGAACCCAGAACATAAATTAAAAGAAATACTGCTAGGCACTTTCCCAGCATTTTAGCAATTCTGCCAGTTTGCCACCTTCAATAATAATAATAATAATAATAATAATAATAATAATAATAATAATAATAATAATAATAATAATACCACCAACAGCAATAACAATAATAATCATAATAATAATAATACCAACAACAATAACAATAATAATCATCATCATCCTATCTATAATAGGCGAAAGGCCTGAAATTTTGAAGGAAAGGGCTAGTCAATTACATTGACCCCAGTGCTTGACTGGTCCTTATTTTATTGATCTTAAAAGGATGAAAGGCAAAGTTATTGAAAAAGTTTTACTTGAATTTATGTTGACATAAACTAGAAAGTGTTGCTTACATTAAGCTTTAAATGTTCAGTCGTTGATCTATCTTTTTTTTTTTTTCTTTAGGTTCAGTATAATGGCATAGCCTCTCGGAGATTAAATATTGCACAGCCTCCCCAAAACAGAATCATATCACCAATTGCGGAAGATTGTAGACCTCCTTGCCAGCCAGGAGCTCTCATTGAGGAAAGCTCTCCAATTTTGGCTTCATCAAGAGAACCAGAAAAGTATGTTTGTGAATTTTATCATTTCAGTTAGAATTTCAGATAATTCTATGTATTTGGAAATATATGTATGCATATACACACACACACACTTGTCTGTGTGTATATATATATATATAATATATATATATATATATAATATATAATATTTAATAATTAGGGTTCAGCAAAGATTTGCTTTGCCACATACCGAAGTTTAGAAATAGCAGCCAAAAAACCTTAGCTATTTCTTCTACGAATTCCGAAACGCGCGTCCATGGATGACCAGATATTGATTGATTTTCGTTGCTTTCCTCTCTGCCTGTGTGAATTGTTTTCAAGTATTTTGGTTTCTCTGAGAGTCCCTTTTTAAAGTAGAAGAAATAGCTAAGGTTTTTTTGGCTGCTATTTCTAAACTTCGGTATATGGTAAAGCAAATCTTTGCTGAACCCTAATTATTAAGTATTACTTAAGTTTACCGTGAAATGGTCCTTTTTTCATGCCGAATTCTACTTGGTGAAATTATTGATTAATTCTTAATTAATTAATTTTACCCTTTGTTATTATATATATATATATATATAAGAGAGGGTGGGGAAGCAAATTGTTTATATTACAACCAGTAACCTGACATAAAATATAATTTTAACACAAGTTTATAGGGGTATTCAATATGTCTGCCTTCATTGTCCACTGCAACCTTTGCATGCCACCTGAAGGCATCACAACTCTTCAAGATGAAGTACTCAGACATGTTGCCCCACTCTTCCCTCAAGATTTGCGTAAAATGATCAAGACTCGTATGCGAAATTCTGTTGGTAGAGTGCTCCAATTTGTCCCGTATTGCATAGTTCAGGGAGTTCAAGTCTGGGCTGAAAGAAAGCTAGAAGTTGGCAGGCCAAAAGTTGGTGAAGTTCTCTTCACAGAATTTCTGCACTTTTTTCACCGTATCAACAGGATAATCATCTTGGGTCTACACATAATTACCGTTGGGATTGTTAGACTTAAGCCAAAGCATAACCTTATACCACAGGACTTCAGCTCCCACCTTTTCCCCAGACTTGAAAAAATGGATAGGCATCTTTTTTTTTCTGTCAGACGCCGTGACTCCCAGTATCATAACATGAACTGGGGGCTTGGTCTTTAAAGATGCCCTTTACTTCCAAAGGTGACCTAGCAATGTATCGATCATTGCAACATTTTAAAACAGCATCAACGGTAAAGATACTTTCATCTGAAAAGATTTCGATGGTTTGTCCATTGTGCTTCAGGTATCATAACACTTTTTTGGTTCTTTCTTGCCTTTTGGCCTTCATTGGGGTGCTCACGTATGACTCCAAATGTAAATCAGTATGTACAGCATTTCTGATGGTCTTTGGATCAACCTTCATGTCCATGGACAGTTTTCTGATGGATGTTGTTGGGTCTTTCGAAATTTTTGGCTCTGAGAGATTTAAGAAATGCATTATCCCTTTTTTATTTATGTCTTCACTTCCTTGCTTTCTCTTGATGCCTCCAATATCCAACAGTGGTCACAGAGACCCCAACAGTCTGAGCAATATGTCTAATTGCAACCCTGGCACGAAGCAAATCTTAAGTTAAGTTAAGTTAATTTTTTGGCTCAAAAAGCAAAAAGCAAGGCCATGTAGGGGGACATGGAGCTATGTACAGGGTGATGTTCATGCAAAGAGTTCAGGCCATTTGTGGTCAAGGGAGACTGAACCGAGCGGTCATTGGCATCTTCACTATCTCGTCCGGCAGCTTATTCCACGGATCCGCAACCCAGATGGAGAAAGCCCCTCTCCTTCGATTGAGATGAAATCGTCGCAAATAGAGCTTTTCGGAGTGACCCCGCAGCCGACGTTTTGGAGCAGGAGTGAAGAACAGCTCTTTCGAGAGGTTACATTTTCCGCTTATGATGTTGTGAGCAAGAATGAGATCACGGCAGCGGCGTTTTTCTAGAGAATAAAGGTCGAGCGTCTTCAGCCTTTCTTCATAAGACAAATGCTTGAGACCAAGAACCATGCGGGTAGCCAGCAATGCTTTGTCTCTTGGCTTCTTAAGTGGACATGTTAGATCGTATGACTGGAACTTCTGCTTAAATTAACTCTATATACATCCACCCTGAAATAGAAAACAATATTTTAGTATTTACGCTCAGGAATGTATGAAAAATAAAGCTTCCAAAATATTCCAAGTTTTGCTTCCCCACCCTGTATGTACACACAGACACACACACATTTTTAAGCAAGGTTATATTTCCCCATGGTGATATTTTCTCATGGAATATTGGAAATGAATGACACTGCTTGATGGCAGTGACAATCCTTTTACAGCTATCATATAATGTATGTATGAATGACAGGCTTCTTTCAGCTTCCATCTACCAAATTCACTCCGGTTTTAGTTGGCCCTGGGCTATAGGAGAAGACACTTTTGCACTAGATGCCATGCTGTGGGACAAAACCTGGAACCATGTAGCTGGGAAGGAAACAGCCTTCCTGTGCCTAGTCTATATATATAGGTACAAGCATGGCTGTGTGGTTAAGAAGTTTGCTTTCCAACCATGTAGTTTCAGGTTCATTTCAGCTGTGTGGCTTTATTGGCTGGTGTTTTCTACTGCAGCTGTTGCATGTATATAGTCTTCATGTCTTGATCTCACATGATTATTTTAAATAAATGTGATTCAGTTCTGGTATTCTATGAAGACATTTTTGGTTTCGGAGAAATATTTCTTTACTTGGAAACCGGTAAGGGTTGGCAACAAGAAGGGCATCCAGAAGAAGGCGGTGAGCTGGCAGAAACGTTAGCACGCCAGGCGAAATGCTTAACCCTTTAGTGTTTAAACCGGCTATATCCGGCCCAAATATTCTATATGTTTTATATTCAAACTGGCCATATCTAGCCTTTCACACCTAACCTACAATGCCATTCTAAAAATAAACAATCACATCATTGAAACCTCAAAGCTATAAGATAATGCTTGATGAATTCAAAACAATTTGAATAAAAAATATATTACATTTAACAGTGTAATCTGAATACTAAAGGGTTAATAGTTTTTCGTCTGCCGCTACGTTCTGAGTTCAAATTCCGCCGAGGTCGGCTTAGCCTTTCATCCTTTCAGGGTCGATTAAATAAGTACCAGTTACGTACTGGAGTCGTTATAATCGACTTAATCCATATGCCTGTCCTTGTTTGTCCCCTCTATGTTTAGCCCCTTGTGGGCAATAAAGAAATGAGAAGGGCATCCAGCTATAGAAAATCTGCCTCAATAAACTTTGCCTGACCCATGCAAGCCTGGAAATGTGGATGTTAAAATGATGATGATGATGATGATGTGTGCATGTAAGTGTTTTTTCCTCCATTGATGTAAACAGTATCATTCTTTGCAATCCTCTGTAGAAACATCTCTGGCTTTGGAGTTATTCATTGTTGAAAGACTAGGAGAAATATTTGTTTCCTTGAAAATATTGCTGAAATCGCACTCTACTGTCTCACTGATATGACATATTTAAACTTGTTTTTGCCTTTATTTTCTTTCCCTAGGGACATAATCCATAATGGTCATATATCTTCCAAAGGAAATGAAGCAGATCCTCATCAAAATCCAGTTAAATCCACAGTTGGGATACCTCCAAACAAGAACCATTCAGTGCCTTCCCTTCCAATTCCCATCCTGACATCATCCAGGTTACCTGCACATCTTAACATAAATCGTCCTATCCAGCCACCATTGGCCTCTTCTTATTTCCCTCTTAAAACAAAACCGTCTTGACAGTTAAAACTATTTTATTACTTAATCAATAAGCTGGTACTAAAAAAATCACAACTTTGTGTCGTGTATGCGTTTTTGTGTGGGAGCATGTGTGTAAGTGTGTGTGAGTGAATGTGTGTATGTGTTAGTATCAGAATGGTGCCAAATATTGCAGCTGAGATTTGTTTCTTCTATCTGTTATTGAGAAGATTTCTTTTTTTTTGCTGCCTCTTTTGTTATTTGTTTTCTTTTTTTTTTAAAATCTCATCTTAACTAGAAAGGGAAGACAAGTATTCAAAAATGGTGAAAAAGAAAAGAAGAAAAATGTTATATTTTATCAAATAAGTTATCGTTTATTGAAAAAAAAAATAGAAGGTATATTTGCTTTTGTTGATGGAAATCTTGTTAAAAGACACGAACAGAGTTAGTTGTGTAAATGTAGTCACTACAGCAGCCTCTGCTACCATATGTAGAGTTTGTTTGCTTCCATCTAATGTCAGCATGTTGTGCTCTCTGCTGACATTGTAACTTATGGTTCATTTTTTTGCTTTTTTTTGCCTTCCCTTAAATTGACAATTATTGGAGATGTTTTTTTCGTCTTAGAGATTGTTTGAAAATGTAAGAAAAATAGAAGTAAAAAAAAACATGTAATCCTTTTTATTGTATATAAACATTTTTTCTTTGTTACTTTAAACTTTGTAAATATAATTTATTTTTTTATGTTAAATATAGAAATTTTAAAGACAAGAATGTAAAAATAAATGAAATGTTTATATATACACACACACACTGTGTACCTAATTTTTTAATTATCACAATTTCCTGTTGCTTACCCTCTCTTCTCATATTCTGTAACTCTATCTTCTAATGCAACACGTGGCCTTTTATACATTGTATTTTTATTATTCAATGCCTACCCATCAATTTATTACTGCAGTTAGTTTAGTCATGAATTTGTTAGCCTGAAATTAAATATTTAATTTTTTAAAAATCCTTTTTCTAGAAAAAACCATTTTTTTTTTTCTATTGACATTCTTAATGACTTACAACAACTATTTTTGTATATTTCTTGTCATTATTTCCTTCTGTTGAATCAATAAAACGTTAACATCTCCCTCTGTTATCAGTATTTGTTTTTACTGTGTCCAGTTTATTTTTGAATGAACATATTTTTTAATAGCTGTTGATATTGTTTAGCCTCATGTTAACCTTGGTTGAACAATCATATGATAAAAAAATTTTAGCTATGTCTAACTTGTCTTTTCAGATAAAATTTATCTTGGAGTATTTTATCCAATATGCGGTTTCCTTTCATTGTTTTTTTTTAAGAAGTAGAGTGTGATTTTGAAGGGTAACACCATGTAACAAAGTTTTAATGTTTTTTGTCTTTGGTCAGTATGGGTTTATTCCTATTCTCTTCTATCTAGAAATCAAAGGAAATGGCTACTCTTCCCTTCAAACTTTGCTATTGTAACCTAACATCAATGATTTGAAACTGACCTATTTTCCATTACTTTTCAGACAGACTTAGCACTGTGTTGCTGAAGCAGAAATATCGTTATAGCAAATATTCTGCTGTCAGTTGTTTGACCATACCCACTTGAGCATGTCTGTTAGGAGCTGACAATACGTGCATCTCTGATCATAAGCAAAAGTAGAGTTGTGTGTGTGGTGGGGTGCATCATAGTCATGTGTTGAGTGGGATTCCTTGGGGTTTGAATAAGTGTAACAAAAGTAAAGTTTGAAGGAAATATTAACCATTTTTCATACTTTCTGTGGGTAGGCGTAGAAGTGGCTATGTGGTAAGTAGCTTGCTTACGAATCACATGGTTCCAGGTTCAGTCCCACTGCGTGGTACCTTGGGCAAGTATCTTCTACTATAGCCTCGGGCCAACCAAAGCCTTGTGGGTGGATTTGGTAGACGGAAACTGAAAGAAGCCAGTCGTATATATGTATGTGTGTGGATATGTTTGTGTGTATGTGTTTGTCTCCCCCAACATCACTTGACAAACGATGCTGTTGTGTTTATGTCCCCGTAACTTAGTGGTTTGGCAAAAGAGACTGATAGAATAAGTACTAGGCTTACAAAGACTAAAGGCAGTGCTCCAGCATGGCCACAGTCACATGACTGAAACAAGTAAAAGAGTAAGAGTAAGCAAATAGGAAATAACAGTTGCTACCCAAGGACAAAAATCATATTACACAGAGTAATAGGCAGCTATTTCTAGCAGGTTGAGTGACCACATTGAGGCTTCATCATTGGCTCATATTTTAGTAACTTGGAAGTATAAGAACCAAAATATATCATCATCATCATTATCATCACCATTATTGCAATTTTAATGCCTACTTTTTCATGCTTGTTTGGGTCAGACAGAATTCATTAAATCAGATTTTCTACATCCCTTCTTTTCTCCAAATGTCTTGTTTACAAGCAAGGTAACATTTCCCCATGGTTGAACAAATTTTTTGTGGTAGGTGGCAAACTCAAACCCTTCAGCATTTGGTCTCTGTGCCGGTGGCACATAAAAAGCACCATCCGATCATGGCCATTTTCCAGAGTCATCTGGCACGTAAAAAGCACCCACTACACTCACGGAGTGGTTGGCGTTAGGAAGGGCATCCAGCTGTAGAAACACTGCCTGATCAGACTGGGCCTGGTGCAGCCTTCTGGCTTCCCAGATCCCTGGTCGAACCGTCCAACCCATGCTAGCATGGAAAGCGGACGTTAAACGATGATGATGATGATGATGATGATGATGATTACTTTGTCAAGCATGAAACTTATTTATTTACGTTGTTTTGAATTAATCATTATCTCATAGCTTCAAAATTTCATAGGCTGGGTTATAAACATTCATACGTTCATATGTACACATGCATTGGGTTGTCAAATAAATTTGTTTATTTCTTTCCAAATTTTTTTGAATAACCTAAAAAATTATTTTCATTGCAGTATCTTGTGAATTGGTTTAATAGGTTATTTGATTATTTGGTTATGGTTCTCTTAGATTTTTGATGATACCTTTTATTTGCACATAGACTTTACAATATATACAACTGTTAACTTTGTCAGAAGCTGTAATCACTTTACTGGTAGAGAGTTACAAATATAAGTTGTGTTTGGGCTAAGAGTTGGCTGGCTACATATTTGCTTGCAGCAAGAGGCAAGCCTCCTATGTACATGTTTGGAGAAGTATCTTGTGGACAAGTGATTTCTTTTCAACCTGAGGTTGAGCAGCAACCAGAAATCATGTGTTCATTTATACCCTCAGGAATCTCTCTCAACCTCTGCACTCAAACTATTTCTATGAATTTGAACCAACAAAGGAGCCTAGAACTAGTTAGAAATATCAGCTATTTCTCCCTCAAATCACACTGTATTGGACATGGTTGGGATACCTTTGACTATAAGTCTGCTTGAGCAAGGCTGACCTTGGGCTAAACAATATCCAGGAATTAAGCCTCATTTACCAGGGCTCAAATTTTCAGGAGCTTATCTCTTATTTTATGGTATCCTAATAGATAGGTTGGTTTGCAGCATTCTTTCCCTATAACCTTCTCTCTCCCTTTTCCATCCCTCTCAGTATGTGTTAGGGACAGAATAACAAAATGAAATTGCTAAAAACCTTTGCTTCTCTTTTATGTAATCTTATACCTATAATGCATCCATACTTATGAAACTGGTAGCAGCTAGCTCTGTCTGTCTTACTTTTGTAATGTGTGAAATAAAACTATCATTTAATCACAATTGTGATAATGATGAGGGTGGTGATGGAGATGGTGATGATGGTAGTGGTGATAGTGCAGATAATGATAATAATGACAGTAAAAATCATAATGGTGGTGGTGGTGGTGGCAGCAGCGATGGGGAACGTAATGTAGTGAGGATGTTAATGATGTTGTTTAGCTGCAGGCCAAACCTGATTGAACAGACCTATCATTAAACGCTTTGAATCATCTTACACAAGTTGATTATATTTATGTTTAAAGATAAAAAAGAAAAAAAGGAAATAAATAAATAAAAAAAAAATCAACTAGTATTGTTACCGATATTTCACAGTTAATTCTTCATAATAATTTGTTCTTTTTAGGGCAGTCAGGGAGCAGAAATAAAAGAACAACTGAACAAAAAAAAAACCCCCGTCATGTTTCTTCTGTACATATTTCACTGGGCTCCATTTTGTTTCCCATCCATGCATCCACAATTGATAAAATAAAGTAACAGTTAAAACTAGGGTGGTGTATCTAATCAATTGAACCCCTTCCTTTCTGCTAATTTATGCCTTTGTACCTATCTCAGAAATCAGTGTTAATTACTTATTTACCGTTAATTACTCTCATACATTCATTATGAAGAAATACTTTTAGTATACATAAAATAATTATCGTTATGGGTCCTATTTCTGTTCATAGCATCAAAACAGAATCTTGCTTTTCTTTATTTGCTTTTTCTTCAGAAGAAAGAAGCTTATTGTGTTGCATTTTTGCTGATGAAAAATATTACTAAAAACTTCTGAGATATGTCAAACAAAGCTGATTTATCCTTGATAATTTGTTGTCTGGAAGCTCTCTACTCTGTTTCTCTTTGTTATGATCTAACAGTACAGGGAAACTCTCTAAAAGTATTTAAGTTAACTATGATTGAATAAAGATACAGGTTAACTCAATTGTGACATTATTGATTAAATGGAGGTGGTGGTGTGGTGGGGTAGAAAGGACTTTTCCCTTCTCCTCTATTCTTATTTTTACCAATAGGCGCAGGAGTGGCTGTGTGGTAAGTAGCTTGTTTACCAACCACATGGTTCCGGGTTCAGTCCCACTGTGTGGCACCTTGGGCAAGTGTCTTCTACTATAGCCTCGGGCCGACCAAAGCCTTGTGAGTGGATCTGGTAGACGGAAACTGAAAGAAGCCCGTCGTATATATGTATATATATGTATGTGCGTGTATGTTTGTGTGTCTGTGTTTGTCCCCCTAGCATTGCTTGACAACCGATGCTGGTGTGTTTATGTCCCCGTCATTTAGCGGTTCGGCAAAAAGAGACCGATAGAATAAGTACTGGGCTTACAAAGAATAAGTACCGGGGTCGAGTTGCTCGATTAAAGGCGGTGCTCCAGTATGGCCGCAGTCAAAATGACTGAAACAGGTAAAAAGAAAAAGAAAGAATAGAAGTAAAAAGTTTCTCTCCATAAAGAAAGCGAATTCCAGTTTAGCATTTGGAGTATTGCAATATAATATAATACACATATACACATATTACATGGTGGTTGTCTGCTCCTTATGCAGAGTTTGACCACCTCCTGTACCTATACCTTAGAATCATCATGGCATCTGATGTGGCATTTTAAACCGGACAATGTTATGAAAAGACACCCACATAGATTCCACATCTGGTTTGGACCACCAAGAGCTGCAGATAAGTATGCACGTATATTCTGGCTGGTGTACCCGGTAATTCTCGGGGGTAAAGATGTTCTATTGAAATGCCTTAATACATTGATATAAGAAAGCAATTTCGTTATAACTGCCACAAAAAGGTGTATTTTCTGTCACGGAAAAGTGCAAAAAATTGTCAGCTGGAGGAGGGAGAGATTGTTGGAGGTTGGTGACAAAGATTATCAGAGGTTGGTGAGAGAGGTTATATAAATATATGAATGAAGTGTTCGAAGAAAGTGCAATAATAACGTTCACACTCACTGATGGTTGCTCTCAGTAACTGCCTTTAGCTTATGGAGTTTTTGTTTTTATAACTATCAAAAAGCAGTCAGAAGGATAGACATATTGTTGAGAACAAATGATTTTGTTGGAGGTCTGTTATCTCCATTCCAGCCAGTGGTTGCCTAGAAGAGGTTAGAAGGGTCAAGTGGCAAAGATATTATTCTGCTTAGCAAAGGCAGCTGGGAAATGTATACTGGCTGTCATTCGCAGAAAAACTATTGTTTTACCATGAGAAAAGCACTCTTGAAGTGTTAAGTAAAATTTGGCAATCGAGGATTGAATCCATGCTATGCCTGCATGAAGCCACTACAAATATTTTGTGGAATAAAAAATTTATCTATTGTCATGGAAAAAGTGTAACTATAAAAATGCAGACTTATAGGAGTAATGAGTGTTCAAAAAAGTATGTATGTATAGAAATGTATGAATGAAGTCTTTAAGGTTTAAGATTCAAATTAAGGAAGTACAATAATAATGTTTAGCAATTCAAAACTGTGAGCAGTGAAATGCAAAATTAGGTCAACTGATTGCGAGAATCAAATATTGATCGCTTCACTAAAAACAGCAAGTGGTATGGATTATTTCTCTTTGGTTGTTGAAATAAAATAATTGTAATTTGTTGTAGATAGGCGCAGGGGTGGCTGTGTGGTAAGTAGCTTGCTAACCAACCACATGGTTCCGGGTTCAGTCCCACTGCGTGGCATCTTGGGCAAGTGTCTTCTGCTATAGCCCCGGGCTGACCAATGCCTTGTGAGTGGATTTGGTAGACGGAAACTGAAAGAAGCCTGTCGTATATATGTATGTGTGTGTGTTTGTGTGTCTGTGTTTGTTCCCCTATCATTGCTTGACAACCGATGCTGGTGTGTTTACGTCCCCGTCACTTAGCGGTTCGGCAAAAAGAGACCGATAGAATAAGTACTGGGCTTACAAAAAGAATGAGTCCCGGGGTCGAGTTGCTCGACTAAAAGGCGGTGCTCCAGCATGGCCGCAGTCAAAATGACTGAAACAAGTAAAAGAAAGAAAGAAAGAAAGAAAGATAACAATGCCACAAACACACCAACAGATTTCCACATATGTAGTAGATATGTACATATGTCTGTCTGCCTGTCTATCTATCTATCTATATATATATATATATATCCCTTTTCTAGTTTCAGTCACTGGACTGTGGTCATACTGGAGCACCACCATGAGATGGCTATACATACATACATAATACATATATATATATATATATATATATATATATATATATATATAAATAATTATATGTACATATATATACATATATATATATATATATATATATATATAGACATAGATATAGATATATATATACACAATTAGTGAAAGTATGGGACATATTACCTAGCTATACTTGTCCATGA
Source organism: Octopus sinensis (assembly GCF_006345805.1). Lineage (NCBI taxonomy): Eukaryota > Metazoa > Mollusca > Cephalopoda > Octopoda > Octopodidae > Octopus > Octopus sinensis. The sequence goes on from NC_043003.1 coordinate 95,910,180, forward strand.
ATAGCTAGCTCTACTATATTGCACTTGTGAACAAAAGAAGAGTTAGCTACAGGTCAGTCACTGGTTCACTGCATTTTTGACTATAAGGAAGACAAGGAAGTGTCACTTTGTTTTTCTGTTTATAACAGACGTTTGATGACCATTTAGTGACAAAAAATATACATACGTACATGCATACATATACACATACATGCATGCATGCATACATACATACATACATACATACATGTATGCATACTTATGTACATACACATATAAATACTTTATTGTTGTTACCTTAAACTTTATTTTTTATATTTATACTCTTGTATTTTTATATATTTATATTTGATTTTTGATAATTCAGGAATGATATAAAGTTGTTTTGACCAATTGGAGTGTTTATTTATTGTACCTTTCAATTTATTACACACATACATACATACATACATACATACATACATACACATATACATACATACATGCAGTCTTTTATTCTTTTAGTGGTTTCAATCAATGGACTGCAGCCAAGCTGGAGCAACACCTTATTTTTATATTTATTTATGTTCAATCATTCATACATATATACATGGTGGCTTCCCCCTCGTTATCGAGTATGGCCATTGCACGAAGTTTAATCAATGTTGTTATCATGCAATGCCTGTGCAAGAAGATATTTTTTAAAGTGAGGAAAGGCTGTACACTGAGTCAATCCCACTCACTAAGTAACAGCAGCCATAATCCGAAAAGAAGAACAAGTCAACATCATCGGTAACCACTGAGCCGCAGGTTTTACGTCAGAGTTATCCCAGTTACCTGAGTTACCTTCTCCTAGAAGGATGCCCTAACAAAGGCTAGGAGTCCTTCGCTCCCAATGGTTTAACCGCGCGATCGGGTATTCAGTCTGATTATTTCTATGTCCCCGCGCATGACACAGCCCTAAGACATTTTATTGGATGGCTGTTGACTCTCAAGAGTTCCTCCACCCTTTGACGGGTTTTGTTTTTCATCGCGCAGGGTGACCAATAAATACCCTCCTCACCAAGCAAGCTTGGTGGGGTTGGCGGTTTAGTCACCGACGACCCGACCATGCAACAGGTTGTACTGGGTTATATGTTACCAGTAGCACTCGAAAGTGACCTGACATACATACATACATATATGATTTAGCCACATGTTTACAAACACCAGGAACTCTCCTTACTCAAAAAGTCTTGTTTTGTTCATGACTGGCTCGAACTCTCTCAAGAACAACTTAAATAAAACTCAAAGAAAAGTTATGTGTGGTAAGTAGCTTGCTTACCAACCACATGGTTCTGGTTTCAGTCCCACTGTGTGGCACCTTCGGCAAATGTCTGCTACTATAGCCTCAGGTTGACTAAAGCCTTGTGAGTGGATTTGTTTGACGGAAACTGAAAGAAGCCCATCTGTATGTATGTATGTATGTATGTATGTATGTATATATATTATATATATAATATATATATATATATATTATTATATTATATGTATGTATGTATGTATATAATATATATATATAATATATATATATATATATATATATATATATATGTATGTATGTATGTATATATATTATATATATATATATATATATATATATATATATAGTATATATATATATATATGTATATATGTATATGTATATGTATATGTATATGTTTGTGTGTCTGAAAAGAAACAGCAATTTTAGCAAAACATATTAAGCAACTCTAATAATAAATCAATAAACATAAAAATAAACAACATATTGATGGTTTGGTTTTATAGATATTTCAAAATTATGATGCTATGATGCTAGGTGTTTCCATTATTTTGTCCAACCCTTGTATATACATGTATGTATGTGTATGTGTGTGTGTATGTGTGTGTGTGTGTGTTATTGTATCTGTGTTTGTCCCCTCCACCATCGCTTGACAACATATGTCCCCATGTCTTAGCAGTTTGGCAAAAGAGATCGATAGAATAAGTACTAGGCTTACAAAGAATAAGTCCTGGGGTCAATTTGTTCAACTAAAGGTGTTGCTCCAGCATGGCCACAATTAAATGACTGAAACAAATAAAAAATAAAAATACATACATGCATGCATGCACACACATACATAGAAACATACACACATGCACACACTCATGCACACATGCATACACACACACACACACACACACACATTTTTCAAAAAACTATGAAGGGTAGATTAGCAAACCATATTGGTTTGCCGTAACATAGATAAATCTTGCTGCCAAGAATAAAAACACTCACTTAGCAGAAAACTGTAAACTCAATGCTTGCCTAAACATCATGTATTAATTGTATACAAACTATCTCAACCAGTTCCTCTAAGATCATTGTGAGTTTAACAATATAGTGATTGGTAAATTGGATGGTGGAAAGATAAATGAATTTTGGGAAATAAATCTATGCTTTCTGAGAAAGAAAATACAACAGAAAACTTTGTGAAAATATGGCTTGATTACAGAAAAGCAATTCTTTTTTCCACTCATCACTGCTGAAATCACAAGCAGTTGTCATATGCCTTCTGCATATCTTGCTGTCTTTGAGAGGATCATATTAATCTAGTCAACAACCCTCACATTTGTAAATGAATAGAGAACAATTATCTCTGATGCTATAAATATTTGAAAAGGAATATTTCAAGGAGACAGTTTGTCTGTGCTTCTGTATATTTTGACACTAAACCTGCTGTTATTTCCTTTACAAACGTCCACTGATTATGTGTTAAGGTCTACAACAGCAAGAAGCACTTTCATAAACCCTAATTTTTTTTTTTTTGTGGTGGTGGTGGTGGTGGTGGTAGTGGTGGTGATTGGGGGCGGTATAATCTAGTTCTATGCTTGAAATATCTACAATGCTGAGAAACAGATAGATTTATTCATATTTTCTGCTGATTTACAGATGGAATTTGGCCCCCAAAATATTCATATTTGACAGTTTAGCATGGAAAATATTGCTTGCTAAATCACCAATTTTTGTATTATTAGTTTCTGTCTCTCCTATTCTACACAGGGAATGTTACACACACTCATGCATGCATGTATGCACACATGCATGCACACACACACACACACACATACGTGTGTGTGTGCATGTGTGTCTAGCATGCAGTGTGTAGAACAGGAAATTTTGAAACTATTACAAAAATTTGGGGTTTTGCAAGCAATTTTTTCCATGCTCAGCTGTCAAATATGAACATCCAAAATTACATACATTGATCACCTTGACCGACCAGTTTGTCGGGTGTCCATTTAACACCACTGGTCACAGCATGCTGTCCACTCCTCTCTGGATCATGCCTTTCTCATCCATGTGATACCAATCACCCTCCTGAAATCGTAACTCCACCGTTGTGAAGGCCTTCCAAGTGGTCGTTTCCGAGCAGAAACGACCACTCGGAAACAACCATATACATATATACACACATAGATATGTACATAAACATCTGGTTCGCCAGCCCTCAGTCACACGTCCAACCTATGCTAGCATGGAAAGCAGACGTTAAAAGATGATGATGATGATGCTGATGATAAGTTAAAAACATTTTAAATGTACAAACAAACAGGAAACAGACACAAGGCCACCAATTCCTCATCAGTTATTGGCCAGAGGGTCAAATGCACTTTTGAGCCTTAATGGTAATATTGGATCCCCATCTGGTGGCACAGATGGTTAAAACACCAATGGGAATTGGCAAACCAAAAAACAAGACAGAAAATGAAAGCCAGACAAGAAATAAACAACTATGTGATATAGAAAGTTAACATAGGCGCAAGAGTGGCTGTGTGGTAAGTAGCTTGTTTACCAACCACATGGTTCCAGGTTCAGTCCCACTGCATGGCACCTTGGGCAAGTGTCTTCTACTATAGCCTCAGGCCGACCAAAGCCTTATGAGTGGATTTGGTAGACGGAAACTGAAAGAGGCCCGTCGTATATATGTATATATATATATGTATGTGCATGTATGTTTGTGTATCTGTGTTTGTCCCCCTAGCATTGCTTGACAACCGATGCTGGTGTGTTTATGTCCCCGTCACTTAGTGGTTCGCCAAAAGAGACCGATAGAATAAGTACTGGGCTTACAACGAATAAGTCCCGGGGTCGAGTTGCTCGATTAAAGGCGGTGCTCCAGCATGGCCGCAGTCAAATGACTGAAACGAGTAATAAGAAAAGAATAAAAAAAAAAGAATACAAATGTGAAATAAATATAGTTCAAGACAAGACAATTAGTGAACGAATGAGGGACGGAGAGGAAAACAAAGAGGATGACTGTGGGCAGGACCGGATTTAAACCATGGAGGGCCCAGGGGACTTTAAGTTCGGTGGGCTCCTTATACGCAAGAATTAAAATCTTAGAAAATTACCAAATTTAAATCTCAAAACCCAACTATTTCAAATAATTGAATTTGATGAGTTAGGAGAGAGTTTAAATAAATGACTGAAAATGTCACTTTATAGATATAAACATTTTTACAAATTCAAATTTTGTTTTTCACATATTCACTTGCTGTGTTTGACTTTTCCTTCACTGTGAAAAGTAAAATAAAGGAGGGAAGAGTGGGGTGAGATTTTTTCTTTCAATGTGAGTTACATATGTTTCAGAATGAGGAATAAGATATGCGTGTGTGTGTGTGAGTGCGAAAGAGAGAGAGAGAGAGAGAGAGAGAGAGAGAGAGAGAGAGAGAGAGAGAGGAGAGGGGTGGAGATACCAACATTTAAAAGATGGATTTTAAAAATACTTTTTGTAAAACAGCTTCCTTTCATTGTTTTGCAATATGTGAAAAAAGAAAAAAAAAATCTGGGCGATACCCCAGCAAAAACAGGAAAATTCAAACAGCTATTTCCAAAACTCTGCTTTTTCAGTTTCCAGCAAGAGTAGATGGGGCACAATGAGTAATATTTACTGCACTTTTGACTTTGAAGAAAATATAATTTTTACAAAAGTTCACTACCCTGCCAAAATGCCCAAACTATATCAGCAAAGTAAAGACCTCAAAATGCAGTAAAACCTATAATATATTCAGAACACTATTTCAGAAAAATTATCATTGTACTGATTGATCATATAAAAGTCAAATTTAGGCGGGGCAAAATGGGTACGACAGGACAAAACAAGCCCTTCAAGTTCTTTAGAATTAAATTTGGAAAAAGAGTCATACATATAAACATCCATTCTTAGACATCAAAAAGATCAGAAATGCAACAAAATTTTAAATATCTAGGTCACATGAAAGAAGATTATGGGAAAATAGCACATCGGCGCAGGAGTGGCTGTGTGGTAAGTAGCTTGTTTACCAACCACATGGTTCCGGGTTCAGTCCCACTGCGTGGCACCTTGGGCAAGTGTCTACTTCTATAGCCTCGGGCCGACCAAAGCCTTGTGAGTGGATTTGGTCGACGGAAACTGAAAGAAGCCTGTCGTATATATGTATATATATGTATATGTGTGTGTGAGTGTATGTTTGTGTTTGTCCCCCTAGCATTGCTCGACAACCGATGCTGGTGTGTTTATGTCCCCGTCACTTAGCGGTTCGGCAAAAGAGGCCGATAGAATAAGTACTGGGCTTACAAAGAATAAGTCCTGGGGTCCAGCATGGCCGCAGTCAAATAACTGAAACAAGTAAAAGAGTAAAGAGTATAATATGAAATTAATGAAACTCAACTAAATCTAAAAATTCAACATAAAATCTTCTTTATAGCTTCTTCACTATAGCTTCTTTGTCAAAAAATTATCCAGATATTTTATTAACTACCTCAATTACAATCGGGTCAAATTTTGGGGAAAATTTCTTGAAAATAGTACTTGTCACCTATTTTTCAAACTCTCAACTTCAACAACAACTATGTAAACCAGAGGTTCTCAACCTTTTTTTTTTTTTACCTGTGGACACCTTTGATTCCTATTTTACCCCATCACCATTCGATGTTTAAAAAATCGTATTGTATTTTTATAATTAAATATTATTCGGACTTGTCATCCACTACACTCTTAAAGTGGTTGATGTTAGGATGGGCATCCAGCTGTAGAAACCTTGCTGGATCAGACTGGGGCCTGGTGCAACCTACTGGCTTCCCAGTCCTCAGTCGAACCGTCCAACACATGCCAGCATGGAAAACGGGCGTTAAACAAAGATGATGACAATGATGATGATGATGATGATGATGATAATTTTGTGAACTGTAGACCTATAACCAATTTCTTAACAATTAAATTCTATGGAAAATGAATGTTGACAAGTAAAATGAGTCATAAATATACAAGTATATATTTATTAAAATAAGACAGTACTTTACTGTTAATTTTATTTAATGCAAGTCTGGCAGTTAGTGCTGCTCTGCTAATTTTAAAATATTCTACTCCAACATTACTCTTTTACTTGTTTCAGTCATTTGGCTGTGACCATGCTGGAGCACCATCCTTTTAGTCGAGCAAATCGACCCCAGGAGTTATTCTTTGTAAGCCTAGTATTTATTCTATCAGTCTCTTTTGCCAAACCGCTAAGTTACGGGGACGTAAACACAGCAGCATCGGTTGTCAAGCGATGTTGGGGGGACAAATACAGATACACTAACATACACACACACATACTTACATATATATATATATATATATATACACATACACGACGGGCTTCTTTCAGTTTCCATCTACCAAATCCACTCACAAGGCTTTGGTCAGCCCGAGGCTATAGTAGAAGACACTTTCCCAAGGTGCCACACAGTGGGACTGAAACTGGAACCATGTGGTTTGTAAACAAGCTACTTACCACACAGCGACTCCTACACCTATACTTACCACACAGCCACTCCTAACATTGTCAACAATAATTGAAGATCACCTTTTTCTACAATGTCGATTCAATTACGAGCTTTTGACAGTAATTTAGTGACATGGCTGAAACCAGATTCAACAAGGTAAGATCAAAGGAAAAGCAGTAAAGTCCAACTGCGCTTCTCCACCAGAATAGTGGATACTTTGTAGCAGTGTCATTTCTTTTCCATACATTATATTCATCTTTAAATCTTGCTTGAAATATTTCATCACTCTGCAATACAAAGAGGTTTTCCTGCAAACAAATATCTACATCAGCAACATAAACTTCAAAAACAAATGTAACCCAATGCAGTATATTTAACTTCAGCAGGTTGTTAAACTGAGCTTGCATATCATTATGCAAGTTTTTCAAATGTTCAGTATACAAGGTCATCAACATACAGATTACTGTTAATTGATTCCAAATTAGGAAATTGTAATAATACACAACATACAATATTTATTTTCTAGAGCTGTACTTTCCCTAGAAAATCATTAATAGCTCCTTTGGAGGATAGGGGATCAGAGTTTTCTCCTTGAAGCTGTTTGTTAATCAAATTAATCTTATCAAATATATCTGTTAAATATATCACATTCAGCTTCAACCATTTGTTGGCTGAAATTGTTGTTAGTCAGGAATGAGACAATAGTGTACCAAAGTACAAAAAAAAAATTACACAGACAGGCGCAGGAGTGGCTGTGTGGTAAGTAGCTTGCTAACCAACCATATGGTTCCGGGTTCAGTCCTACTGCGTGGCATCTTGGGCAAGTGTCTTCTGCTATAGCCCCGGGCCGACCAATGCCTTGTGAGTGGATTTGGTAGACAGAAACTGAAAGAAGCCTGTCATATATATGTATATATGTGTATGTATGTGTATGTGTTTGTGTGTCTGTGTTTGTACCCCTAGCATTGCTTGACAACCGATGATGGTGTGTTTACGTCCCCGTCACTTAGCGGTTCGGCAAAAGAGACAGATAGAATAAGTACTGGGCTTACAAAGAATAAGTCCTGGGGTCGAGTTGCTCGACTAAAGGCGGTGCTCCAGCATGGCCGCAGTCAAATGACTGAAACAAGTAAAAGAGTAAAAGAGAGAGAGAGAGTATACAATATTTATTTTCTAGAGCTGTACTTTCCCTAATCAGGACTTATTCTTTGTAAGCCCAGTACTTATTCTATCGGTCTCTTTTGCCGAACTGCTAAGTTACGGAAACATAAACACACCAGCTTCAGTTGTCAAGCGATGTTGTGGGACAAACACAAACATACAAACATATATACGATGGGCTTCTTTCAGTTTCCGTCTACCAAATCCACTCACAAGGCTTTGGTCGGCCCGAGGCTATAGTAGAAGACACTTGCCCAAGGTGGCACACAGTGGGACTGAACCCGGAACCATGTGGTTGGTAAACAAGCTACTTACCACACTACTTACCTCGAAATAAGTTACCTCTTTGAAAATTGTTTTGCCTTTGGCATGTGTTTTAAGATGTCTGGCAAAAAGAATTTCCTTTCTGAATTCACTACCATCCAAAAAAACGACCACATGCCAATAAAATAACTTTACTATCTCTCAGGGTAGATTTATCAAGTTGATGAGGGAATTTTTGTGCTTATAATTTGGCTACTAGTTGCTTTTCCACATCTTAGCTATTTCATCAATGCACCGTGGCACTAATGAGAATCTTACAAGTAAATTCATAAGCATTTTCTTTCATAAATGACAAAACTATGACAGATACCACAGGCAAAATTACAGTTTCACCAATATCATAGGGTTTCCCAGCCTTTGTTATAATTTTAGAAATTTTATAGGATGCTAGACAACCATTATTAGTTTTACATAATTGATTACTAAAAAAAACTGATTCACCATTTTTCTTGCTTGAAATTCATTACACAGTTTTCTAAAATATTCTGCTGGACTGTTTTACTTGTCTTTGAGCTTGGTTTCTTAATGAATTTCAAGCTTAGCTGGCTTCATGCTATCATTTGACAGTACATCCATGCATATGAAACACATTGGTTTCACTTCCTTCTGTGGCAACAGAATACAGCCATAAGACAGATATTGTGGAGACACAATGGCCCAGTGGTTAGGGCAGTGGACTCGCGGTCGGAGGATCATGGTTTCAATTCCCAGGCCGGGAGTTGTGTGTGTTTATTGAGCGAAAACACTAAAAGCTCCACGAGGTTCTGGCAAGGGGTGGTGGCGACCCCTGTTGTACTCTTTCATCCCAACTTTCTCTCACTCTTTCTTCCTGTTTCTTGAGTAATGCTGTAATGGACGGGCATCTCATTCAGCTGGGGGGAACACATACGCCACAGAAACCATGAAACCAGGCCCATAAGCCTGGCTAGGCTTGAAAAGGGCTCATAAAAAAAAAAAAATATGACAGATATTCAATGGAATACTGTTAGCATTTCCCCTTAGTTGGAAGGGCAGAATTTTAGTTTAAGCACCCCATATAACCCCTTATAACTTTTCTATGTTTTTGAATTGTCAGAAACGTTTTGCAAATTTGTCTTCTCACCATGGGAATTCAAAAGATTATGCAAATAAATTTTTGTGTGTGATTTAGGCAATTTAGCTGTTGTCTTTAGCACATCACACTTCCTCGTTTCTTTGTCACTATGATGTATTGATATTGTTCAAGAGTAGTCCATTGCTGGAATTTAAGCAAAAAGTTCAGAGTGTCTGTATTTTAAACACTGATTTTTTAAAAAAAATTGTGAAGTAGGAAATTTTTAGGATTTATGGGGTTTTAAAAAAAATTTTCTTAATTGTTTTTTTAAAAATTTTTATTGCAATAAGCATATACACTTCAATGTATAGAACACAAATTCACAAGAACTGGATCTAGTCAGTTTGGCTGCCAGCATAAATTCTGTTCAAATTGATTTCATATTCAGTGTAATGATACACTTTTATAGGCTAATGAATGATGTGAAAATCATTTTCGCTATAAATCAATAAATAAAGAATTATTAGCAATTAAAGTGAAATTTTTGGTCATTTTAGTCACAGACACAGTCATGCCTGTTTCCATAGTAACAAGTGGAACACAAGGTTTCTTTTGTCTGTGAGAAAGTATGTATTGACAATTATATTGAAACCTCTTGTTTTAGCAATCTGTTGAAAATTGAATATGTGAATTTATGAACTGGTCAACAAAATGGTTTTTTTTTTAAATATTTAATTTCTAACGAGTTCTTCATTGCATTTGCATTAAATGTATATTGAATGCTTAAAATTACTTGTTTACTTGTTTCTTTTTATAATCGAAGTAGTTGTGAGGTGTGCTAAAAATAAGAGCTAAATAACATTTTTTGGATAAATCTTTTAAATTAACATCAACATTTATTTACATGTGAATTTATTTACATAGGCGCAGGAGTGGCTATGTGGTAAGTAGCTTGCTAATCAGCCACATGGTTCCGGGTTCAGTCCCACTGCATGGCACCTTGGGCAAGTGCCTTCTGCTATAGCCTCGGGCCGACCAAAGCCTTGTGAGTGGATTTGGTAGACGGAAACTGAAAGAAGCCTGTCGTATATATGTATATATATATGTATGTGTGTGTATATGTTTGTGTGTCTGTGGCTTAAATCCCACCCTTGGGTGCATCATCATTCCACTAAATGTGTTTATGGGGAGAAAAATATTGAAAAAATATTAACGCATGCCAGTGACAAAGAAACGAAGAATGGATCAGGTGGCCATGAGAAGTACTAAAAATAACAGCTAAATAGGTGTAGGAGTGGCTGTGTGTTAAGTAGCTTGTTTACCAACCACATGGTTCCTGGTTCAGTCCCACTGTGTGGCACCTTGGGCAAGTGTCTTCTACTATAGCCTCGTGAGTGGATTTAGTAGACGGAAACTGAAAGAAGCCTGTCGTATATATGTATATACGTGTGTGTGTTTATGTGTCTATGTTTGTCCCCCTAGCATTGCTTGACAACTGATGCTGGTGTGTTTATGTCCCCGTTACTTAGTGGTTTGGCAAAAGAGACTGATAGAATAAGTACTGGGCTTACAAAAGAATAAGTCCCGGGGGCAAGTTGCTCAATTAAAGGCAGTGCTCCAGCATGGCCGCAGTCAAATGACTGAAACAAGTAAAAGAGAGTAAAAGAGTAAATCGCTCTTAAATCACACAATTTTTTTCATAATCATTTGAATTCTCATGTGTAGAAGACAAATCCACAAAACTTTTCTGAAAATTCCAAAACATAAAAAAAAGTTATATATAGTTTTATATTTATCAGTAATGGATAAAAATATTTGTAAATTTCTTTTCTTAGAACATATGTTAAAATACCAGTTGTGGAAGATATGAAAAATTTCTTACTTTTATCCTTAAAAACTGGGTAACTTGGAGATCAGTCTCGTAAAAATATGTTGAAATCAACTTGTTGCTAAGAACTGAGATAGTTCTGGCGAGAATTCTCTCTCTCTTTCCATCCCCCTCTCTCTCTTTTTCTATAAATACATATTTATACACACACACACATTCACGCACACATGGAAATGTATATATACATACATATAGTAAGTAGCTTGCTTACCAACCACATGGTTCCAGGTTCAGTCTCACTGTGTGGCACCTTGGGCAAGTGTCTTCTACTATAGCCTCGGGCCGACCAAAGCCTTGTGAGTAGATTTGGTAGATGGAATTTCAAAGAAGACCATCGTATATATATATATACACACATGGGTTGGACAAAATAATGGAAACACCTTATAATTTCAAACAAATTTATTTCAACATGGGGTAGGACTACCTTTGGCAGTAGTTACAGCTTGAATTCTACGAGGTATGGACTTGTACAAAGTTTGAATTGTTTCCAAAGAAATTTTTGTCCATTCTTCAACTAAAGCAGTCTCTAGTGTAGTGATGATGGTGGAGGATATTGACTCCTTACTAGTTTTTCTAAAATGCACCATAAATGTTCAATAATATTGAGATCTGGGGACTGTGGTGGCCAGATAAGATGTTCAACTTCACTAGAATGTTTTTTGTGCCATTCAGTAACAACATTAGCTGTGTGAATTGGTGCATTATCATTCTGAAAGATTGCATTTCTCTCCAGAAACAGTTCCGCAAGCATAGGATGAATTTGATTAGATAAAATGCTTAAATAGTGTGTCATGAAGGGAAATCATTGAGCCAGAGGATTTCCAAGATATAGCTCCCCCAGATCATCACAGATCCTCCACCATATTTAACAGTTGGAAGAAGGCAGTGTGTGTCAAATGCTTCTTTTAGCTGTCTCCACACGTAAACTCGGTCGGTGGTCAGAAATAAGGTAATGGATGACTTGTCCGAGAATATAACATCCTTCCACTGCTGTAGGCTTTTACTCCACTCTAAATACTTTGCAATGTTTGTTTTTGAAAGTAATGGTTTTCTGATTGCAGCCATCCCGTGAAATCTGGCTTTGTGCAGCTCCCAGCAAACAGTTTTTGTGGAAACTAGGTTCTCAAAGTGGTCATTAAGCTCTGCAGTAATTTTGGGAGCTGTAGTCTTGTGATCCTTTCTAACAGTTTGTGTAAGAGTCCGACAGTCCCTATCTGAAAGTTTTGGCTTTTTTCCGGAGTTTTGTTTTGATGAGGAGGTTGAAACAACACAATGTGTGGTTGTTATATTAATGAGCTGTTAATGCCACACTATCTGTTGATTGACTAAAATTACCCAAATTTCCCAACTTTAATTCCAAATAACATCAGGTTCTTTAAATTATGAGATAAAGTAATTAGTTGATTGTGATCAAAATTCAGAGTGAAAATTCAAAGTGAAAGCAATCTGAGCAAAATTAAAGGGGTTCATTTTGCGAATAAGGAAGACTAGATCCATGTATGCATATATACACACATATATGTGTGTGTGTGTGTGTGTGTGTGTGTATGCATAGATAGCTAGACAGATGGACAATAGATAAATGTACATAAACGTACATACAGAAACACACACACACATATTTATAATATGTATATATACATATATACACACACACGCACACACATGTGTGTGTATATATAAGCTTGTTTGTAGTACTATGGTCTTCAATAAATGTTCTCTGGGGAGCAGTGAACAGGGAGAGGGGGTTCTTTGAGACCAGTGCCACATGTGCTTTTTTCAAACTGAGTGTCCAGCCTTTTATCTTTTGTTGTTTTGTTTTTATTTTTGATTTGCCTACATACATAAATATATACATTTACATATACATATATACATACATGCATACATACATACACTGTGATTACTTTGAGTACCACTGATCTGCTATGCCTACCCTATTCTTTGATACCAAAACCAATTAAATTCTTATAATTTTGTTGCTGCTGTTGTTGTTGACGTTGCTTTTTCTCAGTATTATTTCTTTCATCTTTCTAAGGAATTTTATTCTTCTAAGGAATTTTGTTTTGCTTTTTTTATATTATTTTTTTCTTTATTCTTGTTTTGAAAAGAAAAGTAGTAAATAAATTAGTAAAGAAAGGATTTCTAGCAACTGTACAATGTATAAGCCAACTGTACAAGAGGAACTAAGACTAAACCATTTCCAAAACCTTAGAATGAGCCATAAATATCATAATAATATTTTATTACATAGACACAAGGCAACACATTTTGGAGATGAAAATTTACTCAGTTTACTCAATTTAAATAAATATCTAACTATAAATATCTAACTATAAATAAATAAATATCTATAAATATCTAGGCGCAGTAAGTAGCTTGCTTACCAACCACATGGTTCTGGGTTCAATCCCACTGCGTGGCAACTTGGGAAAGTGTCTTCTACTATAGCCTCGGGCCGACCAAAGCCTTGTGAGTGGATTTGGTAGATGGAAACTGAAAGAAGCCCGTCGTATATATGTATATATATATATGTGTGCGTGTATGTTTGTGTGTCTGTGTTTGTCCCTCTAGCATTGCCTGACAACCGATGCTGGTGTTTTTTATGTCCCCTTCACTTAGCGGTTCAGCAAAAGAGACTGATAGAATAAGTACTGGGCTTACAAAGAATAAGTCCCGGGGTCGAGTTGCTTGACTAAAGGCGGTGCTCCAGCATGGTCACAGTCAACTGACTGAAACAAGTAAAAGAGTAAAAGAGTATACCTATTTTATCAGTCCCTGCATGATCAGAAGCAGTGTAAACCTTGGTAGGATTTGAACTCAGAGATGTAGCTAAATACAGCAGCACAATTCTTTTAGTTCCCTACTAATCCGGTTATTTGTTGTCCCATCTAAAGAAAGGGTAAAGACCCCTTTCAGTTATGAATGACCATGGGATTGCACATAGAAAGTTCTCCTCTAAGGCATAAATCTGGACAAGGTTGTTTATGGAAGACCAGCAGTTGCCCATGCATACCAACCTCTCCTCTCCACACTGCTGATGTTATCCAAGGGAAAGGCAAAGGCTGATACAGCATGTCACTACTCATTTCTATAGCTGAGTGAACTGGAGCAACATGAAATGAAGTGTATGGCTCAAGAACACAACACACAGCCCAGTCCAGGAATCGAATTCACTACCTCATGATAGTGAGCCTGATGCTCTAACCACTGGGCCACGTGACTTCATACATATACATCATGGTAATACATTGTCCCATGTTCAGCATAGTAATATATTTAAATAAAATGCACCCTTTTAAGGCCTAGCCAGGCTCATGGGCCCGGTTTCCCGGTTTCAATGGTGTATGTGTTACCCAGCTGGATGGGACGCCAGTCCATTGGAGCGTTACTCATTTTTGCGGGCTGAGTGGACTGGAGCAATGTGAAATGAAGTGTTTTGCTCAAGAACACAATGTGTTGCCTGGTCCTGGAATCGAAACCACAATCTTATGACCATGATGCTGGCACCCTAGGCCACGCGAACCAACTATTTATCCTGTATACCTTGGACATTTTGCTTAACCAAACCAATTTAATGTTTGTAAGTATTTAAATACTGTGAGCAAAATGTTGATGCATTATCAAATTGAAAATAACCAATTTATTTGTTAGTTGATACTAAGTATTTTCTTTTACTCTTCTCTATTCTTACTTACGCTGTTATTTCAAATACAGGTGATATTAACTCAATTGAACAAAATAGGTTAGAATTAGAGTCTTTTCCATTAGCTTCCATTCTGTGAATACTAATGAAGAATACTATCAGGTTTCCTTTAAAACCTTTGCTTCCAAAATAAATTTTCTCTGTGCTAGAACAATCTTTTCTATCAATAAATTACCAATGTGTGAAGATCGATGGAAAATCCATTGTTTCAGGCTCCCAACTGAAAGAAAATAAATGGAAGTGGTGTTAATTAGATAGCATATTGGAGAGATGTCGGTGAAATTGATAGCATGTTTAGATAATTGGCTGAAAGGGAAGATGGTTCTTATTTCAACACATGTACCATGCTGTATTCATGACCATGACGTTTATAGCAAACAGATTGACATACTCAATGTAGTGCACCAAAAGAAAAGAAAGAAAAAGAAAAGAAAAGAAAAGCTAACTTAATATTTAAAATTACATCAGTAATGAAAAGAAACATAATTAAAGTTGATGATAATTGTTATCAGGAAAGGCAAAACAGATAACTCTGAAAAATCTTGATTGATTAATAAATAAATAGGAGAAAATATGTTGGTTGATCAACTTTTGTGTTTGGTATAGTCATCAAGCTTTAAAGGTTGTGCTGCAAATGGTGAGGAATACAAATGACAAGGAGTAAAAAAAAAGGGGTATCTTCAACATCAAAATCATTTAATAATTCTAATATTAACTGTTTTACAATGAATCTAGAGAATTCAATAATGAAACACAGAGATCAAGACTAACATAACCAAATGAAGAATATTGTAGCCAGATATTTATCTGTGTTAACAACCAAACTGCATACAGTTATATACTCTTTTACTTGTTTCAGTCAGTTGACTGCGGCCATGCTGGAGCACCGCCTTTAGTCGAGCAAATCGACACCGGGACTTATTCTTTGTAAGCCCAGTACTTATTCTATCTGTCTCTTTTGCCGAACCGCTAAGTGATGGTGACGTAAACACACCAGCATCGGTTGTCAAGCAATGCTAGGGGGACAAACACAGACACACAAACATACACACACATTTATATATGTATACATATATACGACGGGCTTCTTTCAGTTTCCGTCTACCAAATCCACTCACAAGGCTTTCGTCGGACCGAGGCTATAGTAGAAGACACTTGCACAAGATGTCATGCAGTGGGACTGAACCCGGAACCATGTGGTTGCTAAGGAAGCTACTTACCACACAGCCACTCCTGCGCCTATACAATATCTTTTAGCTACGATGTGTGTGTGTATGTGAGACAGAGTGTTGGAAGAAAGATTATTGTATGTGTAAGAGAGAAAGAGATTTGAGAAATAGTTTTATACAATGGGAATCAGTGGGACATTGTTTCCAACTGCAATCAAGGTTATCTCTGGTGAGAGCAAAAATCATGAGTTTGTACAATCACTCTATAACTTTCTAGAATGTTCTTTTTTTGTCATGCTAAAGTTAAAATATTTCCTTTGATACCTGCCAACTTCTATCATATCTGCTACCAAATGTGATTGGCTGTAATATATATATATATATATATATATATATAATGGCTGAAGATAGTTGTGTGCAAAAGTGCTACACCCTAGCAGTTGAGGGAACCTGTGGAAGAGGTAGACCCAGGAAAACCTGGGACGAGGTGGTGAAGCACGACCTTCAAACTTTAGGTCTCACCAAGGAAATGACTAGAGACCGAGACCTATGGAAGTATGCTGTGCGTGAGAAGACCCGGCAAGACTAGTGAGGCCATAACCCGTGGCCCCTACCTGGGACGTAGTCAGTCCACCTGTGCATACCTTCTTTCTTGTGAAGACCTGTTGAGGCAAGTGAAAATCAAACCAAATCAAAATAGATGAACATCAATGGAATTTGTATCTTTGTGGTACCAGTGCCGGTGGCACATAAGAAAACCATCCGAACGTGGCTGTTCGCCAGCCTCGTCTGGCACCTGTGTCGGTGGCACATAAAAAACACCATCCGAGCGTGGCCGTTTGCCAGCCTCATCTGGCACCTGTGTCGGTGGCATATAAAATCACCCACTACACTCTCGGAGTGGTTGGCGTTAGGAAGGGCATCCAGCTGTAGAAACACTGCCAGATCTGACTGGCCTGGTGCAGCCTTCGGGCTCCCCAGACCCCAGTTGAACCGTCCAACCCATGCTAGCATGGAAAGCGGACGTTAAACGATGATGATGATATATGATGGCTATGTTCTTTCAGTCATTTGGTTTTCCATAATTTTTTGAATTCATCCTTTCAAGCAAGAGCTGACAACCAAAGCCCCATCACTGGTATTTAGACATTAGCACCTGTAGATATTTATTTGCTAAACTTAAATAAAACTGTACTAATTATTACCCTTTTACTCATTTACCTGTCTCAGCAAGTAGTCATACTTTTCCATTTGCAGGCAATTTTCAGAATTTCACAATTTGCAGAATAAGTTTTAAATGTCCTTTCACTTTACTGAAAACTCCTAACTTTTCAGAATTATTTATTGAATATTTAGTTGTAAGAATCGACCGTATGGAAGGAGAGGGGACGAAGAATGGGTCCTTTGATACACCACATGGTCGCTTACAATAATACGGAAAGAATAAATGTGTATGAGTGCCAGAAGGAAAAGAGACGACACAACCGGTAGAATGTTAAAGAGAAGATTTTATTTTATGTGTTAATGTGGGTCTGTGTGCACGTCATAAGTACATAATAATAATAATAACAATAGACAGGCCGTCATGTATACATAATGTGTATGTGTGTACAAACAAGGGTGTATGCATGTGAGATAAAATACAGAGCATTGAAAGAGTCTATAATAGGACGCTAGAAGAATGTTCAGACACAATGAAGATAATACCAGTTTATAGTAAGGTACACAATAGTTGAAGTGCTGTCACAAAGAAGCAGAGCCGGTTGAAGCACATGTCGTGTAAGAAGTTGTGGCTACTATGCTGCTGCCAGTTATTTGATACAGGAAGATCTCGCAGGTTGTATTTGCTGTTAACCACAGTGAAGTAATTCACAAACAGTGAGGAGTTGAACCTGAACGAATGTTGCTGTTGCTGTGTACATAAAGAGATGTTGTTGGCAACATTAAGATGAAGGCGATGAAGATGGAGGTCCTGAGGCTGCTGGACAAAGTGTTGATGTTTCTCCATGTGGCTGTTGGTGTTGTGCTGTTGCTGGAACTGGCTGTGTGCTCTGTGGTCAATGGTTAGACCTCAGAAGGTCTAAAACCGAATGACTTTGACTCAATGAATCGCTGAAGTTTTATTGCAAGCTATTGGCACAAACAGAGATTTAGAAAAGACTGTCTCATGTGATCTTATCAGAAGGCTGCAATTGGTTGGGTTGCACATTGGTGAATAACAGAGCAAGAAACAAACTGCGCCAATACCAACCAATTAGAGTAGTGGACACAACAGGGTCCAAACAGCCGAAGGCTAACTGTTATCTCCTATGTCTTTATTTGTGTATATATAACACAGAGAGAGAATTTCACTAAGCATACGTTACATAGTAATCATGTGTTAAAGGTTACAGGAACAAATGTAGATTTATAATCCGGCTAAAAAAAGTTGTAGGTATTTAAACAGTTGTCTAAAAATGCTCTCCTTCTGAATATATTTGAATGAAATATTCACATCTGTTAGACTAGACTACAGTATACTATTTTTGGTTTTTGTTTCAGATAACAAGCCAAATCTGTTGTTTGGCAGAGGTTTTTAATGAGAATTTCCTACTAATATTCCTTATGTTGAACTGTATTAATGAACTCAATGCCAGTAGTATTTAAAACTATTTATCACAGACCTGTATTTCCTATTGGTGGCATTGTATGAGATGGTATCAAAAGGTTCCTGGACTAGTTCTGTATCAGGTCAACAGATGGAAGCACACAGTTGCATGGGCAGTGAGAGCTAACTGAGATCTTCATGAGGCAGCGTGCTGAGTGACAACACTGTGTTTACTTTGCAAGTTGTGAAATTTGTGTTTTTGTGATCACATGTATGCTGAGTCTGCAATTTTGTCATGGAGAGGAATGAATTGCTGTACAGTATAACTATTTCAAAGGAGAGGATGTTAAAGCTTTGGTAAATAAGTTATATTTTATTAAACATAACTAGTCCTGGAACTTTTTAATACCACCTCATATATTGTTTTAGTAAGAACCTCATATTTTATAGGAAGATAATACTTTGATGAATTAAACTTATATGTATGCGTCAAACGTTTCTGATGTCTTGTTATAAAGATATTTTAATTTAATTTAAACAATTTATCTACACAAAACAAAATCAGTGGAGTAAAACAGAATTTTTAAAAAATTGAAAGTTTGAATCCAAATTCGAATTGAATTTCAATAAAAACCTGTAAAAAGTTTTTATTCAATTCAAATTAACATTTTGCTTTTATATGATTGTTGAATTTATTCAGCTTCACCTCAGAGTTGATTTATGAAAGTTTTAGATTTTAAGAGTAACAATAAATAATTGAATAAAACCAATATTAAAAAATACCCTAAAAGAAACAAATTTAAAGAGTTTCATTCAGGTCATTATTTCGATATACTAAATCACAAGTTGACTGCTCAATATTTGAAGCAAGACACTTTTTTTTTTTGACTGAGGTAATAAATTTCATATAGTTTTTATTTTTTATTGGTTAAAAAGAGATTGTTAAAAGTCATTAGAGTAACAGGTCATACGAAAAATCGAAAATTTAAGGATAAATGACATAGGAAAGAATGAAATAGATGAATGTCTTACAATGACGTCTACTGCAATCAAGTAAGTATAGGAAAATTTCAAGATATAAGTCTCAGAAATTTTCTGCTATAACTGAAAATATCAATGTGGTCGAACTAAAGACATACCAAAATTTATGTTCATATGTTAGTGTTCCTGTTATTATTTTTTTCCCCATAGATCTTGCCATTTTCCCCACTTCCAATCTCAATTATGGCTGAAATAAAATATTCAATAATTCCAAGTTGTTATTACCATTTTTATGAAACCATTCTCATCTTTTATGAGGGCGTTCTATTAATAGATATAATTTATCGTGCTGATTTATTTTCATCATAATTGAGCTGAGGTAAAAATATTTCTGAGGAGCATTCTTGGATGCTGAATTCTGTTATGAAAGGGTTTCTCATAAGTGATACAATAATTTGAAAAACGTCTTTTAACTGAGATTGTCCGTGCAATCAGTAGACAAAGATTCTCTCAAGAGGGTGTTTAAAATTTAAAAGCAACTAAGGATCTTTCTTGTAAATTCTTCCCCTTTCTCTCTCTCTTTCTCCCTCCCCTCTCTCTTTCTCTCTCTTTCTCCCCCCTCTCTCTAGCAGGGTAACCATGTACCTTCTCTACAGTAATACATCTGTTTCTGTCTCTCTGTCACAATCCAACCTTTCATCAACTGGCACAAAATCACCTCCTCCAATGCTCCTTCCTCTCCTTGTCTTGCAAAATGATCCTGCCAATGCTGGTGTCACTTAGAAAGCATTTAGTTTACACTGTGAAGGGTATCCAGTTGTAAAATCCATACCAAAACTGACCTTGCCTGTACTGGTAAAAAGCCACATAAAAAGCATTCAGCCCACTCTGTTGGATGATTGATGCTAGGAAGGGCATCCAGCTATAAAAACAGCCAAAACAGACACAGAAATACGGTGTAAGTCATCTGCTTGGTCTGCTTCTATCAAACTGTCCAACCCATGCCAGCATGGAATGAGGAAATTAACCCTTTCATTACTGCATTTATTTTGAGATGGTCTGTGTTTCTTTCAATTACTTTAAATATAACGAAGAATTTAGTAAAATAACTTAGTTATCATTCAGCTAGTGTTAGGAACATAAATTGTGACTAAGGTTTGGTGGAAGATTTTAATTCAAAACTTATGGAAACAAGACATTTGTACTACAGAACCAGAGTCGGTTTCAGCTGGGTTGGTAACAAAAGGGTTAAACAATGATGATGATGATATTTAAATACAAAGAAACAGGAAAGGAGAGAGACAAGAAAGGAAAAGAAAAGAAAGGAAAAGAAAAGAAAGGAAAAAGGTGTTGGGGGAGCAGAGCAAAGGTAGATGGAGTGGGAGCGATGGGTCACACATTGCAGAACAAATGGTGTGATCAACCATGTCCTGCAGTCATGAATTCAATGGCGTTGCCACAGAGAATGGCCAACAGCACTTGCTGCAGCAGCTACTTTACCTTGTGAGGCTCATTCCTCCAATGGGCAATGTCAGCTGGTACAAATTGATAGCAGCCAGCCAAGCCCCTGTATTTATTGTTTTTTTCTCCTCTGCATTACGGGTGGCGGGTGGCGACATTCAGGTTGGCAGCCAGTGCTGGAAGGTTAATATTTTTGGAAAATATAACATGACTGTGGGTTGCAGGCATGGTTGTGTGATTAAGTGGTTTGCTTCCCAACCATGTCGTTTCGAGTTGTCCCACCATGTGACACTCTGGGCTGACCAAAGCCTTGTGAGGTGATTTGATAGAAAGAAACTAAAAAAAGCCTGCTGCATGTGCATCTCTCTCTCTCTCTCTCTCTCTCTCTCTATATATATATATATATTATATATATATATATATATATATATGTATATATATGTATATATATGTATATATATATATATCCCTCTCTCTCTCTTTCGGAGAGGCACAAGCACCTACACGCACATATACACACACGGCAGTAACTTCCGCCTGCCGAATTCAATCACAAAGCTTCGGTCGGCTCAGGGCTATAGTGAAAGACACCTACCCAAAGTGCCACGCAGTGGGACTGAACCCGAAACCATATAGCTAGGAAGCAAGCTCCCTGACCACACAGCTATGCCCGTGCCTACAAAAAATGTATGCACATATACGCAGCACTAAGCGTGTGGCAAGCTTTCTACGGCTTGATGCCCTTCCTGATGCCAACCCCCACCTGTTACCAAGCAAGGTATATATATATATATATATATATATATATATATATATACATATACACATATCTTTTATTTGTTTCAGTCACTAAAGTGCAGCCATGCTGGAGCACCACTTTGTTGCATTTAGTTGCACAAATCAGTCCTAGTACTTACTATATTTTAAAGCCTGGTACTGATTCTATCAGACTCTTTTTGCTGAACCACTAAGTTACAGGGATATAAACAAACCAACACTAGTTATCAAGTGGTGATGGGAGACAAACACAAAGATACACACACTTAGATATATACATATACATACGTAAGAGAACCATCCGAATGTAGCCTTTGCCAGCGCCGCCCCAACTGGCCTCATGCCGGTGGCACGTAAAAAGCAACATCCGATCGTGGCCGTTGCCAGCCTTGCCTGGCCCTCATGCCAGTGGCACGTAAAAAGCACCATCCGATCGTGGCCGTTTGCCAGCCTTGTCTGGCACCTGTGCCGGTAGCACGTAAAAAGCACCCACTACACTCACGGAATGGTTGGCGTTAGGAAGGGCATCCAGCTGTAGAAACATTGCCAGATCAGACTGGGCTTGGTGCAGACTTCTGGCTTCCCAGACCCCAGTTGAACCGTCCAACCCATGCTAGCATGGAAAGCGGATGCTAAACGATGATGATGATGATACATATATATATATATATATATATATATATATATATATATATATCTACAACACGTTTCTTTCAGTTTCTGTCTACCAGTCAGAGTAAGTTTTCATTAGGCTTATTGTTCAGAAAGTCCTGTGAGCCAAAAGTTGCTCATGACTCTTAGGCTCTGTCATCCTTATTTTGTCATGGATGGAGAGGTCTTTTCTAGCACTATGGCTTACCACTCATCATGGTCCTTTACTAGTTCCTTTGATTCAGCATCTTGAGGTCAACCTTTAAGTAGGTGGAGGCTTAACAAGGATGTAATGGGTGAGAGACCCCTAAACAGATATTCTACATCTCATCCTCTATCACCAGTATTTTGCCATGCCTGGATGGATGGGAAGGTCTTCTCCGGCACCATTTTTTTTTCTCTCTCTCTCTCTCTTTCTTAGACACACACACACACACCACACACACACACACACACACACACACACAAAATGAAGCGGTCCTGTCATGTTGTATCTAGTTTGTACTGTCCAGTCTGTTTGTGATTTAGTCCAATATTTTCATACTCAATGATGCAGTCTCATGATAATTTTGTATTAGGCATGTCATTCAGAAAGTCTTGTGGGTCACAAGTTACCCATGACTGTCTTAGCCTCTATCATCGTCATCATTATTTTGTAATGGGTTGAGAGGTCTTCACTAACACTATGGCTCACCACTCATCATTGTCCTTTACCAGTTCCTTTGTGAGATTCAGTGACTTGAGAGTAGTCTTCATCAGTAGACAGGAGGCTTAACATGGACATAATGGGTGAGAGACCTCTAAGCAGATATTCTACTCTCAGTCTCTATCAACACTATTCTACCATGCCTGGATGGGTGGGTAGTCTTCTCCAGCACAATTTCACATCACTTATCATGGTCATATACCAGTTCATTTGTGAGATTCAACTTCTTAAGATTAGTCTTCATCCTTTTGCCCCATGTCTTTCTCACCAGTTTCATAGAATATTTGGGTTTTCCCTATACAACTGACATTTTCCATATGCGTCTTGTGCCCATACCAAAGCAGTCTTCTCTTTTGCACACTAAATCTGATTCCTCTTATACCTAGCTTTTCCTTCAGCTCATTTATACACTTCTTTGTACATGTACATTAACATTACCCAACTATCAGAGCATACTTGCCTTGTTTCTGTCTCACCTTCATAAATCCTTCTCATTCAAACTCATGCCTCATTACCATGCAACATCAAGCATTTTGCAATTAGCATTGCTCTCTGAGATTAAAAACTGTTTCTTACCTGCAGAATTAATAGATCCTTGAACTTCCTCCCCCCCATTCCACTCTGGACTTTTGCTACACCCTCCTTCACTGTTTATTAGTTCACCAAGGTAACAGGATGTATTAAGTACTTCGAAGTAGTCTTCTAGGCATTTAAAAGTATTTATATTACATGTACTTTTATGGTTGGTTGACCCTAAGTCCCCCTAACCTTTCTTTCTCTCTCTCCCTCTTTCTTAGACACACACACACACACACACACCCAAACGAAGCAGTCCTGACATGCTGTATCTAGTTTGTACTGTCCAGTCTATTTGTGATCTAGTTCAATATTTTCATACTCAATGATGCAGTCTCAGTCAGTGATTGCTTGCATAAATTTATTATAAGAGGATGGTAACCCAGATTTTAAGTAGAAACTTAATTGATGTAATGATGTTTGGATGTTTTTTTTATTACAAAACATGCAAGAATATATACACAAATGCTTATGTGTCTGTGTGTCTTTGTGTACATGCATATTTCTTTACTACCCACAAGGGGCTAAACACAGAGGGGACAAACAAGGACAGACATAGGTATTAAGTCGATTACATCGACCCCAGTGTGTAAATGGTACTTAATTTATCGATCCCTAAAGGATGAAAGGCAAAGTCGACCTCAGCGGAATTTGAACTCACAACGTAATGCAGACGAAATACTGCTAAGCATTTCGCCCGGTGTGCTAATGATTCTGCCAGCTCACCGCCTTGTGTACATGCCATGATCATCATCATTGTTTGAATGCCTGCATGCTTGGAATTTGTTGAGGAATATTTTTATGGTTGGATGCCCTTCCTGTCACCAACCTTTGCCTGCCTGTCTCCAAGCTGAGTAATGCTTCTCCACAGCTGGACATGTTTTCACAGAAAGCTAGAAATGAATGACTCCCTGTGCATGAAGATGGCATTCATTCACAACTATTGTGCAGTGTTAAGACAGGGAAACACAAATACACACACACACACATGCACATACACAGGCATACATCCATCCATACATACATACATACATACATGCATACATACACACATACATACATTCATACATACATACACACATGTATACATACATGCATACATACATACATACATATATACACACATGCATACATACATACATACATACATACATACATACATGCATGCATACATACATACATACATACACACATACATACACACATGCATACATACTGTTGTATTGGCAGTTGTTATGACGATACTTTTTTTACACTATAACTGTGTAGTAACAATAAAACATGTAACGAAGCAGGATAACAACAATGTAAAAATCCAACAAACTCTCCATGAACTATACACGAACCAACAAACAATATTCTGACAAACTACCAAAATGACACCTCACGACTTCCTTGCAATTATTGCCTACTCTGTCTCTCTATCTCACTCAGACAACTATTAGTTATAGTCATTTGGTCAGTCTATTCTTGCGAGGGGGTGTCGTGACTCTCACCACAACATCTCCTTGTTTGAGATTTTGATTTCCAAGGCATTCAGTCCGCACTGTAATGTGGTTGGGATTTGAAAGGAGATCCAGCTGTAAAATCCATGCCAATACTGACCTCACCTGTGCTAGTGCCAGGTAAAAAGCACTCAGCCCACTCTGCGGAGTGGTTGGTATTAAGAAAGGCATCCAACTGTAAAAACCATGCCAAAACAGACACAGAAGCTTGGTGTGGTCTTCTACCTGGCCAGCTTCTGTCAAACTGTCCAACCCATACCAGCATGGAAGGAGACCGTTGAATGACAACGAAGACGATAATAATGATGATGATGATGATAATGATGCATATAATATATATCACGTGATCACGTGACCGACCAGGCTATCAGATGTTGCTACACATCGCTGGTCACAATGCGCTTCACATTGTTTTAGCCTTCAAATGACACCACCCCGCTGGCTAAGCAAGCAGGCCAACAGAAGAGTGAGAGAAAGTTGTGGCGAAAGAGTACAGCAGGGATCGTGTGTGTATGTAGACACACACACGCATATGAATATACAGATATACACACATAGGTGCCCCTGGGAGCTCCTCTATGCTGATGACCTTGCTCTAATTGCTGAGTCACTATCAGAACTGGAGAAGAAGTTTCAGGTGTGGAAGCAAGGTTCAGAATCGAAGGGCCTTAGAGTCAATCTAGCTAAAACCAAAGTCGTAATAAGTAGAAAGGTAGACAAATCACAAACGCCTTCAGGTAGATGGCCCTGCTCGATCTGTAGAAAAGGTGTAGGTAGAAACTCTATAAGATGCACCAAGTGTAAGCTATGGACACATAAGAGGTGCAGCAATGTCATAGGAAGGCTAACTAGGAAGATGGTTTTTGTATGTGGCAGATGCTCGGGAGCATTAACCTCTGAAAATCTGCAGAAAACAACTTCCGTCACTTTCCAGGGGGAAAAACTAGAAGTAGTTGATAGCTTCCGTTATCTTGGTGACCAAGTCAGTAGTGGGGGTGGGTGTGCTGAAAGTGTAACGGCTAGAGTAAGAATAGCCTGGGCAAAGTTTAGGGAGCTCTTACCTCTGTTGGTGACTAAAGGCCTCTCGCTCAGAGTAAAAGGCAGACTGTATGATGCATGTGTACGAACAGCCATGCTACATGGCAGTGAAACATGGGCCGTGACTGCTGAGGACATGCGTAAGCTCGCAAGAAATGAAGCCAGTATGCTCCGATGGATGTGTAATGTCAGTGTGCATGCTTGACAGAGTGTTAGTACCCTGAGAGAAATGTTGGACCTAAGGAGCATCAGTTGTGGTGTGCAAGAGAGACGATTGCGCTGGTATGGTCATGTGGCGAGAATGGATGAAGATAGGTGTGTGAAAAAGTGCCAATCCCTAGCAGTTGAGGGAACCCGTGGAAGAGGTAGACCCAGGAAAACCTGGGACGAGGTGGTGAAGCACGACCTTCGAACTTTAGGCCTCACTGAGGAAATGACCAGCGACCGAGACCTTTGGAAATATGCTGTACGTGAGAAGACCAGGCAGGACAAGTGAGCCCAGCCCACTTATGAATGCCTTTCCTCCCTTGGACACAAAGACCTGTTGAGGCAAGCGAAGTCGATATAGAACCTCATCCGACAACAGGCACCCATGCCAACCCCCTTTGCTTGTGAAGACATGTTGGGGCAAGCGAAATCGAAATCGAACTGAACCAGCCAGGATCCCTGGTCTGGTGGTATGTAAAAAGCACTATCCGACTCGGGCCGATGCCAGCGCCGCCTCCACTGGCTTCCGTGCTGGTGGCACGTAAAATACACCAATCCAACTGTACGACAGGCACCCATGCCAACC
The DNA here is from genome assembly GCF_006345805.1 of Octopus sinensis. Lineage (NCBI taxonomy): Eukaryota > Metazoa > Mollusca > Cephalopoda > Octopoda > Octopodidae > Octopus > Octopus sinensis. The sequence continues at coordinate 95,937,308 of NC_043003.1, forward strand.
CCCTTTGCTTGCGAAGACATGTTGGGGCAAGCGAAATCGAATTGAACCAGCCAGGATCCCTGGTCTGGTGGTACGTAAAAAGCACTATCCGACTCGTGGCCGATGCCAGCGCCGCCTCAACTGGCTTCCGTGCCGGTGGCAGATAAAATACACCAATCCGACCGTGGCCGTTGCCAGCCTCGCCTGGCACCTGTGCAGGTGGCACGTAAAAAGCACCCACTACACTCACGGAGTGGTTGGCGTTAGGAAGGGCATCCAGCTGTAGAAACATTGCCAGATAAGACTGGAGCCTGGTGCAGCCTTCTGGCTTCCCAGATCCCCAGTCGAACCGTCCAACCCATGCTAGCATGGAGAACGGACGTTAAACGATGATGATGATGATGATGATGTATCATCATCTTCATATTAACATCCACTTTACTCAACCCTTTGGTTGACCTAGGGTTGTTGCAAAAAAACACTTGTCCAGTGTACCATGCAGTGGGGGCTGAACCCCAAACCACATAGCTGGGAAGCAAACTTCTCAACCACACAGCCATGCCTGCACTTGCATATGAAAATAACTACTTTATTGTATAAAAATACGACCAACCATTGCCCGCTGGGAATTTAGACCCAACCGTAGATATAGCATGTCCAGTATACAGTTGTAATTTATAACCACATATTAGACTCATCCATCATCCCTGTATCATATTAGACTCATCCATCATCCCTGTGTCATATTTTGCTCAATTAAAAGTGATTAGACCAACAACTGTTGAAAACAATAGCAACACCAACAAAGACAAAATTATTATGAATCAGTAGTGAATGTCTTATGTTGACTGACGTCAGTGTTACATCCTTCCAGTTCTCTTTCTCTGCATTTAATCTCCCTATAAGCTGTAAGTTTATTAGCCTAAGCACAACCTGTCTTTCACTGGTTTATTAGCAAACAATACATTTGATAATTAAATACACATACACACATACATGCATACACACATACGTACACACACACATACATAAATACATACATACATATATATATACATACATACATACATACATACATACTTAAACCATAGTGATATCCGTGGGACTGCTAATGATGGAGGCATGTTGAATTGTTGGTACGGCTGTTATTGCATGTGCGGAAAAGTTTTTCAAGACATCTATTTGATACATACATACATACATACATACATACATACATGGTGGCTTCCCCCTCGTTATCGAGTATGGCCATTGCACGAAGCTTAATCAATGTTGTTATCATGCAATGCCTGTGCAAGAAGATTTTTTTTAAAGTGAGGAAAGGCTGTGCACTGAGTCAATCCCACTCACTAAGCAACAGCAGCCATAATCCGAAAAGAAGAACAAGTCAACATCATCGGTAACCACTGAGCTGCAGGTTTTATGTCGGAGTGATCCCAGTTACCTGAGTTACCTTCTCCTAGAAGGATGCCCTAACAAAGGCTAGGAGTCCTTCACTCCCAATGGCTTAACCACGCGATCAGGTATTCAGTCCGATTATTTCTATGTCCCCGTGCATGATACAGCTTTAAGACATTTATTGGATGGCCGTTGACTCTCAAGAGTTCCTCCACCCTTTGACGGGTTTTGTTTTTCATCCCGCAGGTGTCCAATAAACACCCTCCTCACCAAGCAAGCTTGGTTGCCAATTTAGTTGCCGACGACCTGACCATGCAACAGGTTGTACTGGGTTACATGTTACCAGTAGCACTCGAAAGTGACCTGACATACATACATACATACATACATACATACATACATACATACATACATACATACATACATACATACAGAGAAACTGCGCACAGTTGTGGGAATTATATTAAGAACCATTTTATGTACTGCAAAGAAAATCTCATGTAGAACTCAGTATGTTGGATAGAGTGGATATGTATGTTTAGTATGCCAAAAGTATAGCCTATATCCACTGCTTCCTCCTCCTCCTCCTGCTCCTGCTCCTGCTCCTCCTCCTCCCCCTCCTGCTCCTGCTCGTGCTCCTCCTCCTTCCCCTCCTAATGCCAACCACTTCATGAGTGTACTGGATACTTTTACGCAGCACAAGCATGGGTGCTTTTTACATGGCACCAGCATCCACAAACCCACAAGATAGGGATGCAGGGGACATGCCTATATGCAAGGACAACCTCAATTCTATTTAGCTTGACATGTCTTCTCAAGCACAGCAAACCCCAAGAGTTTTGGTCCCCTGTCATCCATTCTGTGAATTCCAACATCCGTAGATCCTTTCACACCACTTTGTTCCACTTCTTTCTGGGTCTACCCCTTCCACATGTTCCCTCTACAATTAGAGATCGACACCTCTTGATGCAGCTGTCTTCATTCATATGCATTACATGACCATAGTAAGGTGGTGAGCTGGTAGAAACGTGAGCATGCCAGGCGAAATGCTTAGCAGTATTTCGACTGTCTTTACGTTCTGAGTTCAAATTCCGCTGAGGTCGACTTTGCCTTTCATCCTTTTGGGGGTCGATTAAATAAGTACCAGTTATGCACTAGGGGTCGATGTAATCAACTTAATTCCTTTGTCTGTCCTTGTTTGTCACCTCTGTGTTTAGCCCCCTGTGGGCAATAAAAAAAAATTTTTTTAAAAATTACATGACCATACTAGTGCAGACATCTTTTTTCTCTCAAATCACTTACACTCTGTCATATATGCACACTGACATTACCAGTGGAGCATACAGGCTTCATATCCTCAGTAGTCACAGCCTATGTCTCACTGCAATAGTGGTAAAGTCATTCATACACAGGCATCATACAATCTGCCTTTCACTTTGACGGAGAGGTCCTTCATTACTAACAAAGGTAATAGTTCTCTGAACTTCACCCAGCCTATTCTTATTGTAGCAGCTATGCTTTCAGAACAATTTCTCCCACTACTAACTTGGTCACCTAAGTAACAGAAACTGTCCACTTCTTCTAAGGCAGTTTTTATTACTTAGGTGACCAAGTTAGTAGTTTGGAAGGTTATTTTAATAAATTTTTTATTATTTTCAAAATTAATAGAAATTTGAACAGAAATATGGCAACAAAAGGGTTAATGTCAGAAGCACTCTAAACTCTATTGTAATGATAATTTTATTTGGTATTATTCTTGTATTTTAAATTAGTTATATTTGTGCTATCTCTTTGTAGCACAACTAAATTTTGCTACTTTCAGAATGTTTAAGGAAATGGATAACGGATGAGAAATGATAGCAATCTTTCTATGATTTAGCAAGATGTTTGGGTTGTTAATTTTTAAGGCCAACAGGTCAGATTCTTCATACACGACTACTAAAAATAAATGGATTTGTGAAGATAGCAGTGAGAAACAAAACATTTAAGTAACTGACAGACTAAGAAATAAATATTTGTTATCTGAGCATTATTATGAGCAATTAAATACCAAAATAAATACATAGTTTATACATGTAAACATGCACGTACAACATCCACTTATCCTGAAATATATATTTTCTACATAGATTGCATGTACATTATCTATAGCAAGAAAATCAAAGATGTACATTATTTTAAAGAGCAGTTGTGAAATAGAACAGCAGTACAGTCAAGAACAGTATATTCAAATGCAGTGATATTTAACAATCAATAATCTAAAAGGGGATATTTGGAGCAATGCATTTGTGATAAGTGTAACAGATGTTATTGCTACAACACCAAGGAGCATTCATGCATATAAATACACATCATAGTTGTAACTGGTTAAAGAGGTGAAAAGTTAGATCTATCAGCCAAAGAGATGATTGTTCACATCCAATCAGTAGCATTGTGATATGTCCCTGGAAATGATAACATGGCTAATGTTTATTCACTTAACCCTTTAGTGTTTAAACCGGCCATACCAGGCCAACTGTTTTATGCTCAAACCAGCCAGCTCTGACCTCTCACACCTACCCTACAAAGTCAGTCTAAAAATAAACAGGGGCATCATCAAAATCTCAGAGTTACAAGATGCTGTACAATTAATTTAAAACAATGTAATTAAACAGGCTTTACATTTGACAGATTAATCTGAATGCTAAAGGGTTAAAAGGATGTAATGTGATATGATGATGAACAGTTTGTGTTGGGGACGGTAGGAGCACTATATAATTGATGGGTGTTTTGTAATCTTGAAGTAATAAATTCATATGCTCTCTTTTGATAAAATTATCTGCAATACTGAGTACTAATCAAGACTGAGATTTAAGATATATTTGTTTTCTAATTAACTTTAGGTAACCCAGAGATATGTATCTATATTGAATGAAAATAATGTTAGCCCTCCAATATGTATGTGTGTGTGTGTATGTCTGTATTTCAAAAAGTTAACAAAAACACAACAAATGGAAAATTTTACAAAAACATTATAAACAGAGAATTCATAGCTAATTCTTCATCAGTCAACATTCAAAAGATCATTACAATTTTGTGCCTTTAACAGACACACACACACACACAATTCTATCCTCTGGCAAAACTCCTCTCAACACATCTCCCCCCATCCACCCACTACAGACCCCCCCACCACTCTCCCGCATGTGCCTACCAACACATTCTCCACGCCTTTTCATATCTACCTTACCCATCACACAGCTATTCCAATTCCTCTCATCATCACACCCTCTCCAACCATCTCCCGTCACATTCTTATGGCACATCTCCTCTATCCCCTCTGTATTACTTATACTTCCCCCTCTACTGTTTCCTGTGGGTAGGCTCTCTCTCTCACCCTCAGTTTGAGTGTCTCTATCTTTCTTTCTAACTCTCTCCCAACTCCCTCTCACTCCTTGTCCAACTGAAGTAGTCATGTATCTCCTTTGTAGTAAGACAACTATCCTTGTCTCTCCAACTTTCTCTAACCTCGTCTGGCACACAGTTACTTGTCTCTGCTCCACTCCTTCTCTCAACTGAGAGATCTTTGCTTTGCAAGTACTTGGCAACCATATGGGGCCACATATAAAGTACCCATAGTGGTGCCACATAAAAAAACCTGTGCTGGAGCCATTGTGCAAAGCACCTATGCTGGTGCCACATAAAAAGCATCTACTGAGGCTCCACATGAAAAATGCCCATGTTAACACTATGTAAAAGATATCCATGGTGGCACAACATAGAAAGCACCCATGCTGCTACCACATAAAAAGTACCCATGCAGGTTCCACATATAAAGCCCCTCCATACTGGTACCATGTAAAAAGCACTCATGTAAAAAGTAACCAGTAGATTCTGTAAAAAGTGCTTGACGTTTGGAAGAGTACCCAGTAATAGAAACCATGCCAAAACAGACAATTGAAGCCTGATGCAACTCTCCAGCTTGCCAGCCCCTTGTCAATCCACCTAACCCATGTCAGCATGGAAAACAGACATTAAATGATTATGATGATAATGTATATGTTCATGTGTGTATGTGTATCCATTTCAGATTTACGATTAACTGTGTGTGTATGTGGCGTGTAAAAAGCACCATCCGATCGTGGCCGTTTGCCAGCCTCGTCTGGCACCTGTGCTGGTGGCACGTAAAAAGCACCCACTACACTCACGGAGTGGTTGGCGTTAGGAAGGGCATCCAGCCATAGAAACATTGCCAAATCAGACTGGGCCTGGTGCAGCCTTCTGGCTTCCCAGACCCCAGTTGAACCGTCCAACCCATGCCAGCATGGAAAGTGGACGCTAAACGATGATGATGATGATGATGATATATATACAGGCGCGAGCTGGCAGAAACGTTAGCACGCTGGGCGAAATGCTTAGCGGTATTTCGTCTGCCGTTACGTTGTGAGTTCAAATTCCGCCGAGGTCGACTTTGCCTTTCATCCTTTCGGGGTCGATAAATTAAGTACCAGTTACGCACTGGGGTCGATGTAATCGACTTAATACCTATGTCTGTCCTTGTTTGTCCCCTCTGTGTTTAGCCCCTTGTGGGTAATAATGAAATAGATATATATACAGGCGCAGGAGTGGCTGTGTGGTAAGTAGCTTGTTTACCAACCACATGGTTCCGGGTTCAGTCCCATTGCGTGGCACCATGGACAAGTGTCTTCTACTATAGCCTCGGGCTGACCAAAGCCTTGTGAGTGGATTTGGTAGACAGAAACTGAAAGAAGCCCGTCGTATATATGTATGTATATATATGCGTGTGTCTGCTCGTGTGTCTGTGTTTGTCCCCCTAGCATTGCTTGACAACCGATGCTGGTGTATTTATGTCCCCGTTACTTAGCGGTTCGGCAAAAGAGACTGATAGAATAAGTACTGGGCTTACAAAAGAATAAGTCCCGGGGTCGAGTTGCTCGATTAAAAGCACTGCTCCAGCATGGCCGCAGTCAAATGACTGAAACAAGTAAAAGAGTAAAAGAGTATATATATATATATATATGAGGGGTGCTGAAACATACATTCCTGGCTTTAGGTAAAAGAAAATACAGGAGGATCGGTTAATTATGATTTTATTCAACATATTCTGCTCTCAGATTCACACACTTATTGCAGTGGTCCTTAAGTTTTCCTAAAGCCCTGTAAAAGAACTCGCAAGGTTGGGAGTCCAGCCAGGCCTTTCGACACCCTTGGTCTATATATATATATTCTTTTATTTGTTTCAGCCATTTGACTGCAGCCATGCTAAAGCACCATCTTAAAGGGTTGAAGAAATTGACCCCAAGACTTATTCTTTGTAAGTCTAGTACTTATACTTTTGGTCTCTTTTGCTGAACTGCTAAGTTACGGGGATGTAAATACCAACAATAGTTGTCAAGCAAAGGTGGGGGGAGGGACAAACACATGCACAAATACACACACATACGCGCATATATATATATATATACATATATATATATATATATATATAGATAGATAGATAGATAGATATAGATATAGATATATATGTATGTATGTATGTATGTATGTATAAGCACAAGCATGGCTGTGTGGTAGGAAACTTGCTTCCCAACCACATGGTTCTGTTTTCAGTCCCACTGCATAGCACCTTGGGCAAGTGTCTTCTAATATAGCCTCGGGCCGACCAAAGCCTTGTAAGTGGATTTGGTGGAAGGAAACTGAAAGAAGGCTGTCATGTGTGTGTGTGTTTGTGTGTGTGTGTGTGTGTGTGTGTGCGCGTGCGTTCATGCGCGTATGTGTGTGTATTTGTGCATGTGTTTGTCCCTCGTCTGGCACCTGTGCTGGTGGCACGTAAAAAGCACCCACTACACTCACGGAGTGGTTGGCGTTAGGAAGGGCATCCAGCCATAGAAACATTGCCAAATCATATATATATATACGTACATACATACATATATATCTATATCTATATCTATCTATCTATCTATCTATATATTATATATATATATATATATATGTATATATATATATATATATTATATTGATAAAACGGTAAGATAACAAAAGAAAGAAAGAGACCTCAATATTATGTAAATAGAGGAAATTATCTATACAATATGTTACATTACTCGGTAGTCAAGATAAAACTCTGAGTTTCAGATGCCGAAGTGGAAATCCACACACCATCTCTTCGGTTATCTGGCTATTTGAAAACGTTATGAAAAAATACCGTTAAAAATGAAGGGAAATTACTCTGTTATAACTCTGCTTGCCTGCGTACTTATACATCGCTCGCATTTTTCGTCATAAAAATTATATAAAAATACATAAAAATATATAAAAATATATAAAATCTTCTTGGGACATAACACAGAAGCATGTTCTATCCGTTTTCTTTAGGGGACCAAAAACGTAACAGAAATTTAGTCACATGTGGGCATGATCCGAAAAGCTCTGTCCTTGTATTTAGACATGTGGTAGGGTCTAAGCTGCTTTTCCAGATAAGCCATCTCTCCATGTCGCATAAACCGCACCTTCCGCTGCCGTTAGTATAGGGCTTACATCTGGCCAAAATCTTCCATTGTATGTTATAATCGACACCTTTATCTCTTAAAGACCAAATATGATTGGATAATTGTGTCGCTTTTCTTTTGTTCCAGTGCCTAAAGCTCAAAGTGTGGTTATTGAACCTGGCCTTGAAATTACCCTCTGTCAGGCCCACGTATTTCTTCGTCGAAACGGTGTCTTTAGTGGTTATAGAGTTTACGGTAGCTGGGTTCATATGATGGGGCAGGCATCTGTGATCTAATTGGACTCTTTCTCCTAGATACCTTCGGTAAGACATTCCCTAACGTACATTTCGCCATCTACAAAGATGATGCCCTCGCCTTAACAGCTAATACAAATGGACCAGCACAAGATCGTTTTAGGAAGGATATTATCCAGTTAATGAAACACTTCGGACTTAGTATAACTATAGACACTAACCTGACGGTTGTCAATTTCTTAGACGTTTCCTTAGATCTTAATAATAATATTTATAAGCCTTATAGGAAGCCCAATGATAGACTAAGTTATATTAATGTAGGTTCATGCCATCCCCCTATAGTATTCAAAAATTTAGTTAAAAATATTAGTAAGAGGATTTCTAGCCTCTCATCTAATGAGGACATCTTCAATAGTGTTGCCCCAGTTTATAATAAAGCTTTAAAAGATAGTGGTTTTAGCGAAAAAATAAAATATACACCTATCACCAGCCCAACAATAAGGAAAAGGAATAATAGAAATAGGAAGGTCATCTGGTTTACGCCCCTTACTCACCCGAGGTGGCCTTCAATATAGGTAAATATTTCCTAGCACTGATAGATAGACATTTTCCAGTTAACCATGCTTATAGGAAACTCTTTAATAGACACAATTTAAAAATTAGTTTTAGTTCAACTACCAATTTTAAAAACATAATCAATCATAACATACAAAAAAACACAAGAAGAAAACAGCTGTTCATGCAGGAATAAAGAATTGTGCCCGCTAAATGGAGCTTGCATGTCCAAGACCATCATATATGAAGCTACCGTAAACTCTATAACCACTAAAGACACCGTTTCGACGAAGAAATACATGGCCTGACAGAGGGTAATTTCAAGGCCAGGTTCAATAACCACACTTTGAGCTTTAGGCACTGGAACAAAAGAAAAGCGACACAATTATCCAATCATATTTGGTCTTTAAGAGATAAAGGTGTCGATTATAACATACAATGGAAGATTTTGGCCAGATGTAAGCCCTATACTACGGCAGCGGAAGGTGCGGTTTATGCGACATGGAGAGATGGCTTATCTGGAAAAGCAGCTTAGACCCTACCACATGTCTAAATACAAGGACAGAGCTTTTCGGATCATGCCCCATGTGACTAAATTTCTGTTACGTTTTTGGTCCCCTAAAGAAAACGGATAGAACATGCTTTCTGTGTTATGTCCCAAGAAGATTTTATATATTTTTATATATTTTTATATATTTTTATGTATTTTTTATAAATTTTTATGACGAAAAATGCGAGCGATGTATAAGTACGCAGGCAAAGCAGAGTTATAACAGAGTAATTTCCCTTCATTTTTAACGGTATTTTTTCATAACGTTTTCAAATAGCCAGATAACCGAAGAGATGGTGTTGTGGATTTCCACTTCGGCATCTGAAAATCAGAGTTTTATCTTGACTACCGAGTAATGTAACATATTGTATAGATATATATATATATATATATATATATACGTACATACATACATATATATCTATATCTATCTATCTATCTATATATATATATATATATATATATATATATATATATATGTATATATATATATATATATATATATATATATATATATATATATATATATATATATATATATATACGTACGTACATACATATATATGCATACCTCAATCAATTTATGTTGGTAATTAGTTTCAAGATATGCAACTTAACTTGAAAAACAATGTAACATGAAAAAATATTTTAAAACCTTTATTAGCTTATACCTGTTTTAATAAATGGCTTGCGCATGTTTTCATAAGTATTTCATTTGATTTTCCACTTCAGTATTGGTTTTTAGGTGTTTAATTTTTAATCATGCTTTTAAAATACGTTTGCTGAAACCGATGTAAAGCTGGATAATTTGATTGATGTAGAGGTTTATTTTTACCATTAATTTCTTTTTTTTAAAAAAAAAAAGCAATGAAGAATCAAAAAAGGCCAAACTTGAAATGATTTAAGTTGAGGTATGCCCATATATGTATATATGCACATATGTGTGTATGTGAGACATGGGAGCAAGTGTGTGTTTCTGTGTGGGTATGTGTGTGTGTGTATCTGTATCTATATCTATTTATGTATCTATTACCTGTCTGTCAATCTATCTATCTATCTATCTAACTATGTATATATATATATGTATGTACGTATGTATGTATATATGTATATATTTATGTATGTGTAAATATATATATATGGCCCAATGGTTAGGGCAGCGGACTCGTGGTCATAGGATCGCAGTTTCGATTCCCAGACCGGGCGTTGTGTGTGTTTATTGAGCGAAAACACCTAAAAGCTCCACGAGGTTCCAGCAGGGGGTGGTGATCCCTGCTGTCCTCTTTCACCACTCTTTCTCCAACTCTTTCTTCTGTTGGCCAGCTCGCTTAGCCAGCGGGGTGGCGTCATTTGAAGGCTAAAACAATGCGAATGCATTGTGACCAGCGATGTGTAACTACATCTGATGGACTGGTCGGTCACGTGATCACGTGATATATATATATATATATATACACACACACACACGTACATATGTACACACACATATATATATATATCACACATATATATATATACACACACACACATACATATGTACACACACACACACACACACATATATATATATATATATATATACACAGTAGATATATCTCTTATTATAAAATATATTATATACATGTATACATACATATATATATATGTATACATATATATGTATGTATATATTTATGTATGCGTAAATATATATATATGCACACACATATACATACATATATATATACACACACATATATCTCTTATGATAAATGGCAGATTTTCTCGGCCTCCCAAACCGTTCGTTTTTTATACAATTGTACAATATAGAATTTCTTCAATTGGAATTTACCTACGATTTTTACAAGTAGATTCGATTGGGTCATGGCATGTAAAGTTTTTTCTATTTGACCCCAATTAAGCAAAATTTCGAGAAAACTCAATATTTTACGATTTCCCTCTCTCACTTCAAAGGCTTTACTCCGCCTATTACTCCCACTTCCTCTTTACACACATAGACACGCAAACCTATACATATATGACAGTGTCAATTGTTGAAAGAAAATTGTAAGCTAAGGTGTGTATGTGTGTGTGTGTGTGCATGTGTGTGTGTATGTGTGAGTGTGTGTGTGTGTGCATGTGTGGATGAGTCATTAATAGAGGTCATCCTTTTTGCTAGAGGAAGATCAGCTATGGTCTTATATGCTACACCACTGGTTTTCAATTCATATTAATCAAATTAATATTCAATTTTTCACCCTTATTATGTGTGTGTGTATTAGCAATTCGTATAAAATTGCATCAATGACTTGAACTTGAATAAGTGGTTTCACATAAATGGGGATAAATTAAAAGGGTTTGTTGTTATTATTACTGTTTGACTATTGTAATCACGTTTGTTGGTTCCTCGCCAGGGAAACATTGTTGTGTTGCATTTGTTAAATAATTGTAAAGCGTAACCCTCCCCCTTTCGGAGAAGGGGCTTTGGTTATTGTTTCAAAATTGAATTGTGTCCCTGTTTGGGGAAATTGACAATATTTTCACCGTCTTTACGGAAGCATTTTTGTTAAAATGCCTTTGGGAGGATTTTTTTCCTGGACGCTCCTGGGGGCACTGGGAAAACTTTTGTCAACAAATTAATATTGGCTGAGATTAGGCGAACACAAGGCATTGCCCTAGCTGTGGCATCATCTGGAATTGCGGCTACTTTGTTGCCAGGCGGCAGGACAGTTCACTCCACTTTCAAGCTTCCACTTCACTTAGCGAAGACTGAGACACCAGCTTGCAACATCAGTAACAGCTTCGATCAGGCAGAAGTCTTCAGACGATGCAAGCTTATCGTTTGGGATGAATGCACGATGGCCCACAGACGTGCTCTTGAGGCACTAGATTGATCTCTCAGGGACATCAAACACTCTTCAGCTCCCATGGGAGGCATAACACTTCTTCTTTCATGGGACTTCCGACAAACACTTCCCATTATTCCCAAAGAGACTAGAGCTGATGCAGTAAGTGTGTGTCTTAAGTCATCCACATTGTGGCTGCTGGTGAAGACTCTCAAACTTCACACCAATATGCGTGCTCATATGCGACGTAATATCACGTCAGCAGCATTTTCTCACACCCTCCTTGCACTTGGCGAAGGCAAAATACCAGGGGATGAAAATGGTAATATTGCCATCGATTCCATTTGTACCATTGTTAAAACGCCTTCTGATCTCAGAGATGCAGTGTTCCCAGATCTACAAGCTAATTATCAGAATATGGATTGGATTGGTCAAAGGGCTATTCTGGCCCCGAGGAATAAAACTGTTCACCATATTAATGATGAGATGCTAAAACTCATTCCTGGGGAAATCTATGTATATAAGTCTATCGATACAACTCCTGACCCAGAAGACGTCATCAACTATCCAATAGAGGTACTCAATTCCTTTGAGCACCCCGGACTACATCCACACATTCTCAAACTTAAAGTTGGTGCCCCTATAATGCTAATTAGAAATTTGGTTCCCCCAAAACAATGCAATGGCACACGTTTGATCGTTAAGTCCTTATCTCCCACCGTAAACTTATATCAATATTTGCCTGAATAATCATCATAATTCAGTGCAATCATTAACAGTACTTTCAAGCAATTCAGCCACGAGCATCGCCGAGCAATTCTGCTAGTACATATATATATGCATAGTAGATATATATATATATTACATACATACATACATATATATATATATATATATATATATATATTTATGCATATATGAGTACAGGACGTTACCAACAGTAAACAACATGAAATACGAAAACAAATAAGTTAAATATGCAAATAGCGAGAGGAAAAGTAATACAATGTAAAATGTAAAAGGACAAGTAATACAAAGATTGGTCCTTCATCAGTTAACCATAAATCCAAAATTTTATTTGGTATTCATGGAAGCAACTGTCTTTTCGAAGACTCATATTGTTGTTGATTGCTCGAAATGGGGAGTAGATAGACAGCCAACAACTGATGAAGGGTCACTCTTTGTATTACTTGTCCTTTTTTTCCTCTTGTTATTTGTGTATTTAACTCCTTTATTTTTGTATTTGATGTTGTTTACTGTTGGTGACATCCTGTACCCATATATGCACATATGTATGTATATATATATATATATATATATAAAGAGGTTTGTATGATTGTGTATTGAGGGATATATATTATTCAAAGGAATTCCAACCCTGTTTTTTATGTTTTATTTATATTCTTTATAATATTAATGTAGAATATAGAATATATAGTATAAATAGTATATATAGTAAAATGAAATGAAGTATTGATTGTCTTATTGAATAGATGAAATATTGAATATCAAATATTAAGGGACTAGTATACTTTCTTGCATTTAAGTAGTCTTCAAGGTCCCAGGTTATGACAGGAATATATATATATATATATAAAGAGGTTTGTATGATTGTGTATTGAGGGATATATATTATTCAAAGGAATTCCAACCCTGTTTTTTATGTTTTATTTATATTCTTTATAATATTAATGTAGAATATAGAATATATAGTATAAATAGTATATATAGTAAAATGAAATGAAGTATTGATTGTCTTATTGAATAGATGAAATATTGAATATCAAATATTAAGGGACTAGTATACTTTCTTGCATTTAAGTAGTCTTCAAGGTCCCAGGTTATGACAGGAATATATATATATATGATATATATGATATATGTATATATATATATATATATATATATATATATATATATATATATACATACATATATACATAATAAAAATTATAGAAATTTTTACTACCCGTGGTCTAGTGTACAAAAAAAAATTAGTCAATAGATTATATATTATTCATATAAAATACAGTATACATTAAAACACATTAAGAGGCTGCCATCATTGGAATCCATTACGCTAGAAAGAACAGTTAAATTCCAAACCACCAAATAGGAATAAATTCTCGAAGGGTATGAAAAATAAAAACATTTACCATCTAATTTAATTCCCGGACCATGGTTTCTGACTTATTTTAGTAAATAAAAATTATTATTTACTAAAATAAGTCAGAAACCATGGTCCGGGAATTAAATTAGATGGTAAATGTTTTTATTTTTCATACCCTTCGAGAATTTATTCCTATTTGGTGGTTTGGAATTTAACTGTTCTTTCTAGCATAATGGATTCCTATGATGTCAGCCTCTTAATGTGTTTTAATGTATACTGTATTATATATATATATATATATAAACATGCATACATACATGCTCACACATACACATGCACACTCATATGCACACAAGCACACAAAACAAACACATATATACAAACAAAACTGGAGTGGTTTATGAATAAATTATGAGCGAATATATCAAACTTGCCTTTCCTATGTTGCATTCTGAGCTCTTTGTAACTATAGAGACCAACAAAAAGAAATTTGGACTAAAGTACATGGAGTTCCCTTTATATAGATTTTTTTCATTCAGTGTGTATTTTAAATACATATACTCGTTATATGGTCATGCAATTGAAATTACATCATCACCATCAACTTCATTATCATCTTTTAACATCTGTTCTCCATGCTGACAAGAGTTGGCCAGTTTGAGCGCTGTAAATCTATGTCAGTTTACACGTGTCAACTGTAATACTGCATGTTTTCTATGGCTGGATGCAATTTAACCCTTTAGCATATAAACTGGCCATATCTGGGCCCAAATACTCTACGTGTTTTATGTTGAACCTGGGCATATTCAGCCTCTCATACCTACCATCAATGTTAATCTAAAAATCAAGTCACATCCTCAAAATCTTGAAGGTACAAGATAATATACATGATTAACTTTTTAAAGATTGTGAATAAATAAATATCACTTTTGACAAAGTAATCTGAATGCTAACAGGTTGAATTTGAATTGAAATCACATTATTCAATTCAATTCTATCTATCTATCTATCTATCTATCTATCTATCTATCTATCTATCTATCTATCTATCTATCTATGTATGTATGTATGTATCTATCTATCTATCTATCTATCTATCTATCTATCTATCTATCATCTGTCTGTCTATCTGTCTGTCTATCTATCTATCTATCTATCTATCATCTGTCTGTCTGTCTGTCTGTCTGTCTGTCTATCTATCTATCTATCTATCTATCATCTGTCTGTCTGTCTGTCTATTTATCTATCATCTGTCTGTTTATCTATCTATCTATCTATCTATCAGTCTATCTATCATCTGTCTGTCTGTCTGCCTATCTATCTATCTATCTATCTATCTATCTATCTATCTATCTATCTATCTATCTATCTATCTATCTATCTATCTATCTCTCCAGCCATCCATCCATCCATCCATCCATCCATCTGTCTCAACTGGGATCCATATAACATTTTGCTGCTAAAGTTTATGTGCAATAAATTAGGTATACTTCTACAATACACAAAATATTTTAACAAATTTTTTTCTATACAATTCCTTACAATATTTAATTAATTCTATATACATCAAATGACTATGGAAGTCCAGAAGAGTAAAATAGGAATCAGGGGAGTCCATAGGTAAAAAATGGTTGAGAAACACTGATCTGGATGGATGACTGACTGGCTGACTGACTGACTGGTTGGCTGGCTGGCTGGCTAGATGGATGGATGGATGGATTGACAAATAGCTAGCTAGCTAGATAGATAGACATACAGACAGATATACAGACAGACAGAGAGATTCTGTGCTGAATTATATGGTGTGTAGTATTACAGTTGATGCATGTATTCTCTTCATTGCCCAGTCTATTCTTATACGTGTTATTGTTTAGCCCCAACTGCACTTTGATTGATCAGACCTTGTGATCATAGAATTCCTAAGTGTGAGTACCCTATGGTTTTCTTCTAAGTATAGTGTTTACTCCACAGCTTCAGATCAACTTCTTTCAGACAAGGAACATCATCATCATTATCATCATCGTTTAACGTCTTCTTTCCATGCTGGCATGAGTTGGACAGTTTGACTGAGGGCTGGCGAGCCATAAAAGGCTGCACCAGGCTCCAATCCGATCTAGCAATGTTTCTACAGCTGGATGCCCTTCCTAACACCAACCACCCCAAGAGTGTAGTGGGTACTTTTTACGTGCCACTGGCACGACGGCCAGTCAGGCGGTACTGGCACCGGCCTCACTAAAGGTTCAAATTTTTCTGGATTGGTAACAGAGTTGGAATTGGTTTAGTAGACATATTATTGACAGATAAATAAATAGAGTAATTGAGGTAATCAGAGTATGAAGCAGAATAATTAAGCTTAAACTTGTCATGGGCAACATAACTGCAAGCATCTTTGCATATGCACCACAATAAGGACTGAATGAGGAACAAAATGACCGTTTCTATGAGGCCCTCTTGCAGACTATCTTCATAACAGATGGAAACCATTTAAATATCATACATAGCTTGTATCTTTAATGGAAATATTGGGTAATGTTATGATGGATATTTCCATTGTACAAGAAATGTAAATCATGGTACACAGAATTAAAAGAATGCAAGGTAATTGGATTTCTACAATGCAAATGACTAACCATTTGAAACACTAACCTCAGATAACCAGTCTGTTACTTAATCTTCTACTATGCAGATGAGCATGCAAGTCAAATCGGAAGCCGATTTGACTTGCATATATAGAGGATATATAGAGGGTTGTGAATACTACGTATTTCTCTAGTGAAGAATGTTCCATTCAATAAAGACTAGTGATGTCAGAGTAAGAGTTAGACACAAAACAATTAACAGAAGTTACGGAGATGTACTTGCATAGCAAATGACCTGATCTGAGATTGTGTGCTGGAACGAAAACGATTGCAGCATGGAAGCTGTTTATAAGCCATTTAAGAAACACACATAATCTGTTAGATTCACTTTAAATTTAATTTGTCTAAATATTTTCATCGCTTTGAGACCACGACCTGTTCACTGACAAAATTCTGTGCTGCATTAAGAGAAGGAAGGCATAAAAGACGAATCATATTGCTGGTAGATGTGTATGTTGAGAAGGAAGAGGAGATAGGCCTATAATTTATAAAAGATAAGTGAGAGCTTTTGTGAGGTAACCAGCTGCATGCCATTGATAAGATTTTTGGCTTGAGAAAGATTGCAGGTAAGTAGAAAGTAACATGGTGATAGAATTGTAGGGCAAATAGGGAAATGAAAACTGAGAGGCCTGGAAAGAATGGAAATAAGAGGGAGCAAGACATTATGTATTCTTAACAAGGATAAAAACAAAAAGTAAAAGGCTTTTCTATGTGCTGTTACATGAGGATCAGGGGCATGGAATGTTCCATACTGCAAAACAGTGTGTTGGTTTGAATCAGAATGTCATTGGTGAAAGTGTGTATGAAATGATAGTGACACACTCATTCTGAAAGAAGAAAGAGAGTGGAAATGCTGTGCCAAGGAAATGCTGAAGGAGAAGAATACTTGTGAAAGACAAGGACAATCATATCTAGGCCTCACAGTGGAGACCAGATGTTGAAAATTAAAGTTGTCTGGTCAGAAGGCCATTAAGGATAAAAAGGCAAGGAAAACAGCTAGGGCCTAAAGAATAGTCACTGGGGGTGCTGAAAATATCTGGTGAAGCAGGATACATAATAATGACGTAATACAGGAAGGAGTCATTTCAAGTAACTTATATAACATAACCATTGATTGCTACAATGGCACAAGGAGATGCTTTAGAGGCACCAAATTGATGATGAACTGATTGTATGTAAGTAACAGAGTTATAGCACAACTAATTCAGATAAAAATTAGCTTAGATGAGAAACAGATTGAATTAGAATGAGGTACCACCAATGCCTTCTTCTTAATGAGACAACTACAGGCAAAATAAGCCAGTATATTCAGCATTCATTGAAGTGGAGAAGGCTTTGACCAGGTACCCTATTAGTTTGATAATTGCTAAGAAAAAATCAAGTGTAGGTGAATGCCTAATGAGAGATGTTCAAGCCATGAAGAGCTCTGCTATTAGCAAAGTGAGTTCAGTGAGGAATTGAGCATGCAGTTAAATGGTTGCCAGGACTTGGTTCTCAGCCCCTTTAGTTTATTACTGCTCTTCAGGTGGTAAAAGCTTGATATTAGTTGTTCAGAGGAACTTCTGTATCATGATGTCTTAGTGCACTTAGCTGAATATGTTGAAGAATTAGAGAAGAAATTCAAAATGAGACAAAACCTAGAGCTGAGAAGTCAAGTTGCAAAGGGCAAAGTTTTAGTCAGCCTGGACAAAAAGATAGGATTGCACTGCCATTTGGAAAAGAACCATGCTCAATATGCAGAATGGAATAGGTATAAATACTATATGTTGTACACTGTATAAACTATGATTGTGCAAGAGATGCATTGGAATCGGAGGCAGGCTGACAGAAAAATTGGATTTCCTATGGAGTAGATGTGCTGAAATAATTAAAGTAATTAGCAGTAAGAGCATCTATAAAGCAAATTCTATCAAATGCTCTGAGGATTCCATAGAAATAGTCAATAGCTTCTGTTATTCAGTCAATCAATTTAGCAGTGGAGTAAGGTGTTCCAAAAGTATAGCAGCAAAAGTAAGAACATGCGCTGGGGATATTCAAGGAAACATTACCTCTGATGGTAATAAAGGGATTCTCTTTATGATGGAAGAACAGATTAAATGTTCATGTGCTTGTGTATGAAGGGCACTGTTGCATGGTAGCAAAACTTGATGTAGAGGATGTGTGTGAAAGCTAGAAAGAAATAAAACAGGTGGCAAGCTGGCAGCATCATTAGCACCCCAGGCAAAATGTTTAGCGGTATTTCATCTGCTGTTACGTTCTGAGTTCAAATTCCGCCGAGGTTGACTTTGCCTTTCATCCTTTTGGGGTCGATAAATTAAGTACCAGCTATGCACTGGGTTCGATGTAATTGACTTAATCCCTTTGGTCTCTCCTTGTTCGTCCCCTCTATGTTTAGCCCCTTGTGGGCAATAAAGAAATAAGAAATAAATAAAACAGCCCTGCTCTATTGAATGTCAGTGTGCATGAACCATGGAGCACAAAATGAACTGAGAGGCAAACTTTATAAGAGAAATCACATGTATTCTAGGAAGAAGAACTGGAATGGGCGTATGAAAGACCATTGTTTGAAGGACCCATGGAGATCAGTCAAAATATGAGAAGTGGTGAAAGTTGATCTCAGGAAACTGAATCATATGGAATGAAATGGCAAGACACTGTGCTGGAGAAGACTTACTCAACCCATACAGGTATGGAAAACAGACATTTAAAATGATGATGATGAGGAGGAGGAGGACGATGACGATGACAACGATGATGACAACAACAACGACGATGATTATGACAATGATGATAACGAAGATGAGGATTAGAACAACAATAATGATGATGATGATGATGATAGGGAAGAGGAAGAGGGGGAATGACAATGATGATAATGATGTTGATTCGATGATGATGATGGTGATGATGATGACAATTATAAAAGTAATGGTGACAAACAATAACAATGATGATGATGATGATACCATTGCTGCTGTCGATGCAGCCACCGATGACAATGACAAAGCAATGATGATGATGATGATGATGATGATGATATAAAACAATGATAAATAAAGCAAAATGAAAATTGAAGGTATTTTTGCTATTTGCTGTTCTGGAAAAACCTGACTGAGTGATGGTGATTGTGGCTGTCAAATCTCTAGGATTCAGTACCTACAGCTTCAGTAGAGGAAATGTTAAAGACAAAATAAATGGGAATTCTTCTAAAAGCAGATCCAAATAATAGTTCATCAAAACTGCTAAACATAAAATAGAAACAGTTTGTCTATTTTTATGGACTTTTATAGTATAATACAAAGCCACCCATCTTGAAACACATAGATTTATAGTAAGGTTATCAAAATGGGGATTTATAAAATCAATAACATTGATTTTTATTTTTAGCAAGGGAGATTGTAGTCTAGCAGGAATTCATTATTCTTCTTCAATTCTCTGCTGCCAATGAATGTTCTTCACCACTTTTGATTACTGGTTAGATTCCTGTGTTGTCATGAAATATTTTCTGATAACTCTATAATATTGATTGAAATAGCCAGTGTTTCTTATCATTTAGTTTGTGTGTGTGCTTTTAATAATATTATATCGATAGTTTTTCTTGTCTATTCATATATAACAACACTTATTTACGACTAACTCTTCTTGAGTGCATCCAGTATTATTGGTTGTGAAAGGAATATCAGCTCTTCTTCGAATATTGACATCTTCCTAATGATTTATAAAACTCCTGTCAACAGTTCGAAGAATTCTCAAAGTTATAGAAACAAAACTAGAACTTTTATTGTATTACTTTGGCCTGTAAATGTATTTCACAAAAGCATACCAACTTCAAGTAAAATTTATCTAACACTATGGCTTATTTAGAAAATGAGCAAATGTTTGCAATGTATATTTTTCTGTCTTATAAAAGTTAACTTTTATCAATCAACCCTTTTTTTTTTTTACAATATTTCTGTTGAAAAACATGACTGTTGTTGCAATTCATTTCGAAAATAGTAAAAGGCTTAATGAAATAACTGTGTCTCAATTAAACTTGTGTTTGGAACATAAATCAACATAGATGTTTGATGGAAGGCTATGATTTAGATCTCTTTAAAACATGAAACTTGTATCATCGCACTAGGAGTAGTCTCAGGTAGTTTGGCACCAAAAGGATTGAATATACGATAAATGATTCAGGTAAATTTATATGCGATTGTTGTTGCTATTATTGTTGTTATTGTGGTTGTTATATAGCTCTGTTCGATTTTGTTCAATCCTGATTGAACATATACATAAGTAGTTGAATATCTGGTTGAAGACGTACAATAGTTTGTTGTGTGGAGAACAGTTTGGCAGTCTGGGAGTGCAATGTTTCTTCTGCTGTCTGATCTGTATATACCCAAGTTTTGTTGCAGGCCACAGAAGAGGCAGGTAAGGAAACATCTTCAGAGTATGATAGTGTCTTTTCACTAAATTTTGTTCAGGTGATAGATGTAGGCATGGCTGCGTTGTTAAGAACTTCGGTTTTAGGTTCCGTCCTACAGCTAGGCATTTCGAGCAAGTGTCTTCATGTATAGCCTTGGGCTGACCAAAACCTTGTCAGTGGACTTGGTAGATGGAAGATGTAAGAAGTTCATTGTACATATGTCTGCAATTGTGTATATATGTGCATATGTGTGTGCATGTGTGTGTAAATGTGTGGCTGTATGTGTGCATGGGTATATGTGCATTTGTTTTGACATCTCTCAATAGTTGTAAACAAGCATCACTGTTATACAAGCAGTATCCTTCATTTCAAATATTCCATGAAAACAAGTCTGGCCTTGAGGAAATATTAACTTGCTTGGAAACAGTTGAGGGTTTGCAACTGGAAAAGTATCAAGCTATAGAAGATCTGTCTCAATAGATTCTATCTGACTCCTGCAAACATGGAAAAGTGGACATTATAATAACAATGATGATGATGATAATGATGATGATGATGATGATGATAATGACAATGCTGATGCCTTTAAGTACAACAAATGAAATTAATGGGACCCAGTTATTTTGCTGTCAGGATAGAGACCAAGTGGACCCTGTGTCTCTCCAAGCAATAATCAGAGAAGAATTTCAATATAAATTACAAAGTAACAAAATTCATTCACCCAATTATACACTGTACTCATTTCCTACTTCAGTAACTTCTACATGTAGCATTCGTTTGCAGAAGAGCTTTGCAAAATCAGTTGATCATGGATTTAAAGCAGTGCTGGTATAGTACAACACAAATGCTGCTGTTCAAGAATTTGGACCTGGAGATCTCCATTTATGGTGACTTCGAGGGCCACCTTCCAGTGGTGTCGGGTATCAATGAAGAACCCTCGACTACAACAAGACGACCAAAGTTTTTTTTTTTTTCCAAGGTCTGGGGTCTCCTGCCCCTTAGCCCTAGACCATCACCTAATCACCCTTACCTATCTTGTTGCTTAACAACAACAACACAAATGCTTGACTTTTTAAAGAGATCGTCAGGAATTTTATCATCTTGGATGTCTAAGCCTCAGTTCTGATGTACCTTTTACTTTTTGTTTTTTACTTTTTACCTCGTTCACTCATTGGATTGCAGCCATGGCAAGACACCACTTTTGAAAAGTTTAGTCAAACAAATCTTCCTCAGTACCTACTTTGAAATCCTGGTACTTATTCTATTGGTCTCTGTTGATGAAATGCTAAGTTATGGGGATGTAAACTACCAACACTGGTTGCTGAGTGGTGGTGGAAGTCAAACACAAACATAACCACTCACAAACACACACACACACACACACGTGTGCATGTGCATGCATGCTAACACACATACACATACACATGCTCACACGCACACACACACACACATACATACACACACATGCACGTGTATGTGCATGCACACATAGGCATGCAGGCTCACACACATGCATACACATGTGCACACACACACACACACAAACACATACAACAGGCTTCTCTCAGATTCCATCTACTGAATTCATTCACAAAAATTTGTTAGGCTTGGGGTTATAGAAAAGACACTCGCTGAAAATGCTCTGTAATGAGATTAACATATTTGCAATAAATTATTCAAGCCTTTAATCAGAATGCTGTTGAACAATTTTATATATATGTCACGTCTACTTCTGCAACAACTATATTGGTTATTTTAAACCTGCTAGCTGATGTTTACTATGATGTAATTATTTTAAATAGTAATCTGTGAATCATACTAAATGCAGATATATCATGGAAAGCATATTAATTGCGGTGTTCAATCTGAGATAATATCTCTTATGGACATACTGTGTTAAAAAATCAAAAAAATGTAACAGTAGCAGATGAATATCATCCAGTAGTGGTGATGTTATCTCTAGATGTGCATTTCTACTATCTGAACTTCATCAATAGCAAGTATCCACAAGCAATCACATGGTATGTCAAAATCAATTGTCGCTGATGTAAGAAAACAGTGGCTGAAAAATCACTGATGCTGCAATTAGCCAGCCAGCTAAATAAAAATTTGTTATGAGCAACAGAAGCAGTTTTAGTTTAAAATAGCATGCTGTGAATCATAGAGAATGCAGTTACCTCACGGAAAACTAAATTTACTGTGACATTTTTCTTGAGATAATATCTCTTATAGATGTACTAGGAATGGTTTTTATTTGATATTAGTTGTGTTCCAGTCTCAAGGATAATGCCACTGTTGTACAGTAAATGCTAAATTCATTCCACTCATCATCATCATCCATTGATGTTGCTGAACAACTGGCCTCAGTCAGTTGGGATTCACGGTATGGATTTTACTATTCATCTTTTTTGATTGCTGAATATAAAATGTGGTCTGTGAAACCCCCATTCAATTCGTGTAATTTTCCTGAGTCACAATCTCACCCTTGCAAGCTGATCTGTCATAATGTGGCCCATTTACAACAGAATGGCTGGGGTCAATGTAAAAAATGAAGTGTTTTGCTCAAAAACTCAATGTATAGCTAGCCTGGGAATTGAAACTATGTGCAACACCCTGAACACTAAGCCGTGTGCCTTCAAGCCACTAACAATTTACTGAGTATTTTTGTCATCACATGTAAAAATGGGTAAATCTCATCAATACTCAACAAAATTTAATCATTTTTGATATTGAATGAATGCCCATTATACTGGAAATTCCCTTACGTGTTGCTAACAAAATCCTTTCTATTTCTGGGCCTCTCTCTTTTTCTCCCCACATCTCTCTCTATCTCTCACTCTCCTTCGCTTTTTGCCCCACACTCATACACATGCACACAGCTATGCACACACATGCACCCACATACATACATAAGGCTTTACTTTTATCTTTCCAATCTGTGTTGTTATTATCCAAACCACCGCAATAATTTACTTCTAAATCTTTTAATAAGGATTTTTCATAATTCCTTATTAGTCCCTTATGTTTTGTTCATTTAATCTATATCATATTTTCATATCGATGTTTGACAGGATTTTAATACCTGCATCCAAATTAAGTTTGCTGATGTATGCTTAGCTTCATATCGGCTCAAATGCCAGCATTGATGAAGGGTTTAGATGAAAATAGAATAGTTACTGAGATATAAGTACACATTTATGTATGCACATAAGCAAGTACAACCTCCTCCTCCTCCTCCTCCTCCTCCTCCTCCTCATCATCATCATCATCATCATCATCATCACCACCACCACCACAACCACCACCACCACCACCACCACCATCATCATTACCACCATCATCATCGTCAGCATCATTTGTCATCATCATCATCGTTACCACCACTACCACCACCACCACCATCATCATCATCGTTACCTTCACCACTGCCATGACCACCACTATCATCGTCATCATCGTCATCATCATCATCATCACCACCACCACCACCATCATCATTACCACTGTCATCATCGTCAGCATCACTTGTCATCATCGTCATCACCACCACTATCATCGTCATCATCGTCATCATCATCATCATCATCATTTCTTTTATTTGCTACTAGGGAAATAATAATAACAATAATAATAATGATTTCCTTTATTGGCTACAAGTGCCCAAGACATGGAGGGCAATATTGAAGGACAAGTTACAACACGAAAAAAAAATTACAAAAAAAAAATAAATAAAAGCATGTGGGGTTTACATCAATGAAGGGGAGATACTACCTCATTAAAGGATATAACAGAGGATATAAAATAGAAAATAGAGATATAGATAATAAATAAATAAATAAATAAATAAGCAGAATTCTCAATAGTGGGGCAGTCAATTTAGGGCAATCTGGGGTAAACCCCACTCAAAACCCCTTATTACTCTGCCATCTCCAAGGTATGGAAAAGTGCCCTCTTCAAGTTTCTTCCCTCTGGCTTAGAAAAATATTAAGTAGTTCCATTCAGTCTCACCAGTCTTGCCACTGTTGACCACCTTTTGATAAATTGATAAGGGCTTCACCAGATAGGAATGTGCCTGTTTTCAAACCTTTCAGATGGGTCCCTATACACACAGCCTCTTTTTGCCACAGCCACAAAGCAGAGAAAGATCTACATTCCTTCTCTGCTAAGGTGGTGCATTGATCTTCCCTATACACTCAGCAGACTGCTGGATTCATCTTACGCACAACAACAGCTGCTGCACACAATTCCACAACTCTTCATGCATGGACACTGAATTATTGCATGCAGGACGGTTTTGTCTCTCTGCAAGCATTTTTTGGCTGGTTTGGCTGTTGGCACTGCCATGCCTGAAGAGCTTGTCTCAAACAGGCAATGCCCCTCTGTAGCACTGCCAAATCAAAGACTTTTGGAAACTGTCCATGATCTTCAACTTGAAAGTTTTCCAGCAGAGACTACTCAGACTGTTCTTGCTGATGCCTAGATTTAATCCTAGGCTATCACCACTCATACCCTCACCTAGACCCCTACAGAAATCTTGGGTTGTTTTCCTGCTACCAGTTTCAGGCAGCTGGTACAATGCAGTGAGCACCTGGCAGTATTCTAGATAACAAATGCCCAACCTTGGTCAACGTTTGCAGCTCTGTCAATGAGATGAGCTGCAGAAAGATGTGTTGCACAAAAACGCCCACACCAGTTCACTGTTATTTTCGTCATCGTCTTCGTCCACCTCATCTCAGTGATTTAGATATTTCTGTAGGTGTGAAAGCCTTAAAGCGTGGTGCTGCATCATTAAGGATCACATCCCAAGACCACTGATGATGATGATAATGATGATGATGACGATGACAACGACGACGACAATGATGATGATGACGATGATGATGATGATGATGATGATGATGACGATGATGATGACGACGATGACGATGATGACGATGATGACGATGATGACGATGAGGACAATGACGATGAGGACGATGATGATGATGATGATGATGATGATGATGATGATGACGATGACGACGATGATGACGATGATGGCGATGAGGACGATGACGATGAGGACGATGATGATGATGATGATGATGATGGTAACTGAACTCAATCCAGTTATAAATACCTAGGAATACTTAAAGAAGACGAAATTAAACACAATATGAAAGAAAAGACATAGAAACAGTACCTGTGGCAAGAGAGACAAATATTGGCTTCAAAGCTGAATGTCAGAAACACAATTTCAGCAATAAACTCATGCACAATCACAGTAGTTTGGTATGGCACTGGAATCCTGAAGTGGGCAGTGGAAGAGCTAAAAGAGATGGACAGGAAGACAAGAAAGCTCCTAATGATGCGTGGAGCCCATCATCCACGTGCAGACACTAATTGCCTATACATGAAGACAGCAAATGGAGGAAGGGGACTGATAAGTATGGAAGACTACACGTGTATTGAACTCTAGAGTTTAATGAGATGCCGAGCTCAAAGTAAGGAAACCTTGCTATATTGACAGTTTGGAGTGAGGGAGAATTGAGAGCAAAGAAAAATGGAAAAACAAAGGAAGAAGTACAAAAAGGACAGGAAGAAGAATTACGCAAGAAGGGACAACACAATCAATTCCATGTCGCCACAACTGAAGTTGCTAGAAAAAATAGGTGGGACTGGCTGATGAAAGGAGCACTGGAACAAAAATACTGAGAGCACCATACTGGCAGCGCAAGACCAAGCTTTGCTCATGAATTGGAGGATCAACCTTAGGAATGAGCAAGTGTTTCTGCTGTGCTGCCTCTATAACAGAATGGATGAAACCATTGCCCCTATCATGAATGAATTACCTAGACTTGCCCCAAACCACTACAAGTTGTGATGACATGATAAGGTAGTGAAAGTGCTACATCAGAAACTGTGTGAAAAGTGGGGGCTAGAGAGAGGCAAGATGTGGTATGAGGACAAACCACAGAGAGTAGTGTAGTGTCTGTGAGTGTGTGTGTGTTTTCGCATTATGTACGTTATGAAACACACACACACACACATCTACACATACATATACATATGTTACAACTGACATACCAGAATGCATATATGTGAGTGCTAGAAGTGAAACTTTTCAAAAAAGAAAAACAATGAGGAGGCAAGGTCCAAGGTGTATATAAAAATACACATTTACTGTTCCATTACCAGTTAATAATTATCGCAGCAGTTGCATGGTTGCAAGGTATTTACAATTACATATTTACCTTTACATTAAAAAATTTATCCTATATATACATATATATATATATATATATAATGGGAAAGTTTACGAAAATTAACAGAAGATGAAGGCAGGTGGAGTACAAGCAAACAAATGTATTAGTATGGTGCTCAGGAATAGAAATAGAAAAAGTCTTTTACGTTTCGAGCCTACGCTCTTCGACAGAAAGATACACAGAAAAAAACAAGGAGAGAAACAAGGAGAGAAAAAAATGCATGTAGGAGCTAACGATCTATCATGGCATCCTGACTTCGAACAGTGGTCAGACGCGATATATATAATTTTTTTGTCTCTCTCTAATAATTATTGTGTAATTTGCTTATATTTAATTAATTTACACTGCATACAAAAATACAGACATACTATAAACATATATTATGCCTTGTTTTTACAAGTAATTCATTACTACATATTCTCATGTGACTGCATTGGCTCACTTTATGTTTCTTATTCTACAGTCACACCAGCGATCCAATATCAACCTGTTGCCTTCTGCAACATTTCATCCGTTCACTTCACCATTGTCCTCTCCCATTGCAGCCCATTTCCTGAATGTACCCATTCATATACAATGTCTCCATTACACCTCCATTCATTGACTGTCAATCATATGCTGGGTTGTGTTAGATGCAGCACTGACCACCTCAGAGGTGAGTATATCCACTGACAGCTCTTTGGTGGGTTCAAAAATTACATACCCCACCACTCACAATTTTTCATGATAGATTAGGGCCTGGAATCCTCCAAATAGACGTATTACGTGTCATTTAGTTGAATCATTTACTCCACAAATGTTTCGTTGTCAATGCTGCACTTTCCCATATCACCTGTTTCAACATAACTGTAATATATATATATATACAAACTATGCCATTTTAATCCCAAACAATGCGGGGTGTCTCTGCTAGTAATAATAATAATAAATAATAATAATAATAATAATAATAATAATAATAATAATAATGAGAATAATAATAATAATAATAAATGGCAGAAATTCAAAAGATAGTGCTCATGGGAACTGCTCATATCCTACGCAAAATACTTTCTATGTAATCTCAAGGTTTAAAACAAACATAATTTTCGGTTTAAAAAAAAAA
>NC_043003.1:95968366-96020866 GCF_006345805.1 Octopus sinensis
ATCGGGCGTGGGCCGCCATGGTTCGTGATGCCGTCAGGACCAGAGAAGAAGCTGGCTCAACCTGCCCTGGGTGAATGCCGTCACAAGTACAAGTAAGTAAGTACAATAGGCTTCTCGCTGTTTCTATCAACAATATCCACCCACAAGGCTTTGATCAACCTAAGCCTATGATAGAAAGCAAATAACATCTCTGCAAGGATGCCTTTGGTGAGAAAGGACAAGGCAAGAATGATAAAATGAGAAACAATACTGAAACGTGGCAGACATTTCTAAATGATGTTTTAAATACTCACCCAAGCTATTGTGTAGTGGGACTGAACCCCAAGGCATGGTTGGCAAGCAAGTTTCTCAACCACACAGGTCATATTTGCATGTTTGTAACCAAAGTAGTACATTAAAAAAAACAAAACAAAATAAAACATGTAATTATAAACAGTAAAAAGACAAGCAGAGGATTTTCATAGCTTGAACAAATAATTGATAATTAATCATAGACCCTCTTAGCTAAATACAAATAATTTATTTTTATGTGTGCCATCAAGCAAGCATTGAATGTATTTCACTAATTGCTATTATCAGCTAATCAGATTGAGTTTGACAACCAAGCAAGAAATTTGCCCGAGATCATTATTTTTCCTGAAATTCATTCTCATACAGTATTTATAACAAATATAAAAATGTAAATTAATTCATCTTTTGTGTTTTTGTTTATTTTTGAAATATTTTCGTCAGGTTTTTCTTTAGCAGTTTTGCTCCCTGTTTTCATTTTTTAGTAATAGGTAAATAAGTTTTGACCAGTTGTTCATTTGTTAGTTTAAACAGCCTCAGGGACCCATGATACAGAAGTCCCTTAAAAATATTAATCAACTAACAAAGTAACAAGAATATAAGGTAAAAAATAAACAAACAGAACATCAGTGCAAAACTGTAATTATAAGTATAACTGTAAAACAGATGTGGTTTGACTGGTATTTTCAAATGTTTTCTCTTATTCTAGATTGTTTTCCAAATTACTTTTGGATGGAAAAAGCTGGACTGGCATTGTTTATGTAATCAAATATGTAATGTTGTAATTATGCAATATTGTAAATATTCGGATACTCTGAGCTTCTCATCCAAAGCTTTTGAATCATATACTTGTTCTATGTTAGTATAGTTATTGAACGCATAACCCTAATATCTAAATTTTAAATGTTGGAGCACTTATGCATTTATTTCATCCATCCATCCAAACATAATCTACCCATCCATCCATCCATCCATCCATCCATCATCCATCCATCCAACCATTCATCCATCCAACCATCCATCCACCCATCCGTCCATCCATTCATACAACCATCCATCCACCCATCCATCCATCCATCCATCCATCAATTCATCCATCCATTCATCCATCCATCCACCCAACCATTCATCCATCCATCCATCCAACCATCCGACCATCCATCCATTCATCCATCCATCCATCCATTCAACCATCCATCCATCCATCCATCCGTTCACCCAAAATGGCAAAAATTCAAAAGATAGTGCTCAGGGGAACTGCTCATATCCTACACAAAATACTTTCTATGTAATCTCAAGTTTTAAAACAAACATACAGTTTTCTTATTGTTTCTTAAACATTCTCTAGAACAACACTATGTACAAAACCAAATAAATGGCACCCTAGGCATAACACCAGCATGAACTTCCAGCTTGTTGTCTCATGATGTCTCTGGGTGAGACTTGGAGCCAACTTGTACAAGTGTAAAGCAAAAGTCAAACATAAAATAGTAATAATAATAATGATAATCTTTGAATGGAATTTATAAATATTTTAATGCATCACTATGTGTGCAAATGCAAGAACATGATCTATCCAATCTCCGTGGATATTACAGCCTGTACTTTATAATCCTCCCAGGAATACGAACTATGATCTTAAGGAGCATGAATTGTGGAAACGTGCATTGAAGTATATTTATAAATTCCATCCAACGGTTATTATTATCATTATTGCTATATTTATCCTACATTATATAAGCACAGCTCAGAGTGACCCGAAAAACTGGTATTGCTAGTTGGCCTCATTAAGCTGTAGCTGGCATAATGAAATTGGAGCTTTTATAAGCATTTCCAAAACACTCCTCATAAAGAAAGTTGAGGGATACATATATATATATATATATATATATATATATATATGTATATATATATAATTTATACATATCTAAATATATGTGTGTGTGTGTGAATTTCAGTTATAATAAAAACAATTTTACATTCCGAGATGCAGCACGGATTTTTGTCAGTGAACAGGTCGCGGTCTTAAAGCGATGAAAATATTTTGACATATTAAACTTAAATGTTGAAGTGAATCGAACGGCTTTTGTGTGTTTCTTAAATGGCTTACAAACACCTTCCACGCTGCAATTGTTTTCATTTCAGCACACGATCTCAGATCAAATCACTTGCTATGCAAGTACATCTCCGTAATTTTACATTAATCTGATGGGTAACTCTATATTTTTCTAGAGTACAAATTTATTCTTCTTATACAAGAATGTTGTTGATTTACTAATATATATATATATATATATAATATATATATATATATGTATATATATAATTTATATATATCTAAATATATGTGTGTGTGTGTGTGAATTTCAGTTATAATAAAAACAATTTTACATTCCGAGATGCAGCACAGATTTTTGTCAGTGAACAGGTCGCGGTCTTAAAGCGATGAAAATATTTTGACATATTAAACTTAAATGTTGAAGTGAATCGAACGGCTTTTGTGTGTTTCTAAATGGCTTACAAACACCTTCCACGCTGCAATTGTTTTCATTTCAGCACACGATCTCAGATCAAATCACTTGCTATGCAAGTACATCTCCGTAATTTTACATTATCTGATGGGTAACTCTATATTTTTCTAGAGTACAAATTTATTCTTCTTATACAAGAATGTTGTTGATTTACTAATATATATATATATATATATATATATATATATTATATATTTAGAGAGAGAGAGAGAGAGAGAGAGATAGAGAGAAGGAGGGAGAGAGACTGACACAGAAACAGAGAGTTGGAGGATCTGAGACCACTCAGCCATAAATGGGTAATGAACTGGGAACGTTGGCCTGCTTACCCAACCAGTGAGGTGGCTTTGTTCAAAAACTACGTGTAGAAGCACATTGTAATTAGCAACATATAACAACATCCAGTAGGATTGCTTGCCAACATAACATGGCAGTCCTGGTTTAGGACTAATGTTGCGGTAATTTAGCCCCAGGAGACATCGTCTCTAGCTGGCTATACAAAACGATCTGTGTCCTTATATTTTCGAGGAAGGGAATCTACTAGCATTAGTCCTAAACCAGGACTGCCATATTATGTTGGCAAACAATTATCATCATCATCATCATCGTTTAACATCTGCTTTCCACGCTATCACGGGTTGGACGATTTGACTGAGGACTGGCGAACCAGATGGCTGCACCAGGCTCCAATCTAATCTGGCAGAGTTTCTACAGCTGGATTCCTTTCCTAATACCAACCATCCCGAAAGTGTAGTGGGTGCTTTTATGTGCCACTGGCATGAGGGCCAGTCAGGCGCTTACTACAAAGTACTGTTGCTGAATAATTTCATGTTGTGAGATTTAGAAATAGCAATTTTCTAATTTATAAATCAGTGACTAGTTGTCACTTTGAAAACTATATATTTTGAACGGGAATTTTGCGGCACCAACTCTAGCTGAACAATTATTCTGTGCTGATGAGGGGAAATAACCCAGAAATTGCGATACACAGATATTGTTTTGAGCTGAGTGGGGTTGCTAGATTCCCTTGTTCGAAAATATAAGAACACAGAGTGTGTTGTATAGCCAGCTGGAGATGATGTCTCCCCAGGGATAAATTATGGCAACATTAGTCCTAAACCAAGACTGCCATGTTATGTTGGAAACAATCTTTACTACAAAATACTGTTACTGAATATCTCACATTGTGAGATTTAGAAATAGTAATCCAGTAGGATTGTCAATACAGTGACACACACACACACACACCACACACACACACACACACACACACACACATATATATACGTGAGCCATCTAAGAGACCTAAGTCAGGGAAAAGATGCACTCGTATATCTGTCAGTAGAGTGGGTATATTATCTGAAATCAATAGTATTAAATATCCATCATGGCTGATCTAACCTATTGGTTTCGTGTAAAGAATACAATGGAGTGTTAGGTAACAATCTGATTATATAACTTTATGCTCATCAGAGTTAGCTGATATGGAAGAGAATATAGTGACTGTTCTCTGTTGGCCACCACATGGGCAATCATCCGTGCTGTTTGTGGCATTGTATCATTATTTCAGCTGCTCAATTGTCTCATGGACGTAGACCAGCATTGGAGATGTCCGATGGCTTGCTCCCTCTGATTTCATGTCAGTCTTTGCATGCTTGCTATGTTCGGGGAATGAATGACAGGTTGGTAAATTTGGGTGCCTTTTATACCCAATGAGTCAACGTTTTGCATGTGCATCATGCTTTTCATAAAGATGCATTTGCAAGCATTACCATGTTTACAAAAAGTGAATGAGTTTGAACCCTAAATGCGATCTTTGTGTTTTCAAAAGGGAGTGGTGTTGTGGGTTAGTGACATTTCCCTGGTGTCAAATTACCTAGAATCGTGATAAAATCCATAAAATCTCAATATCGTGTTTGAAACAAATAATCCTTTACAAAAGCTTGTTTATTTTTATGTTTTTTTGATTTATTATTAGTGTTGCTTAATATATTTTGTTAAAATTGCTGTTTCTTTTCAGATATCATCAGAAAAAAGGTAATTAAAATTCATTAAAATGACACATCTATCGGACTTTCAAAGAGGTCAAATTGTTAGTGCTGGTATTGCAAACACTAGCATAATGAAAACAGCCGAAATGTTTGGAGTATCAAGAAGAACTAATCGAAAGTAATGACATACTTTTTGAGAAAGAGAGAAAAACCTCCTCATCGAAACAAAACTCCGGAAGAAAACCAAAACTTGCAGATAGGGAACGTCAGACTCATGTAAATTGTTAGAAAGGATCCCAAAATTACTGCAGAGCTTAATGGCCACCTTGAGAACCCAGTTTCCACAAAAACTGTTCACTGGCAGCTGGACAAAGCCGGATTTCATGGGAGGGCTGCAATCAGAAAACCATTACTTTCAAAAAGAAACGTTGCAAAGCATTTAGAGTGGAGTAAAAACCTATAGAATTGGTTCCTAGAGCAGTGGAAGAATGTTATTTTCTCGAATGAGTCATCCTTTACCTTATTTCCGACCACCAGCCAAGTATACGTGAGGAGATAGCCAAAAGAAGCATTTGACCCAGACTGCCTTCTTCCAACTGTTAAACATGGAGGAGGATCTGTGATAATCTTGGGGACTCTATCTTGGAAATCTGCCGGCTCAACAGTTTCCGTTCAATGCAGAATTAATAGTCAAAACTATTTAAGTATTTTATCTGATCAAATTCATCCTATGCTTGCAGAACTATTTCTGGAGTGAAACACAATCTTTCAGGATGACAATGCACCAATTTACACAGCTAAAGTTGTTACTGAATGGCACGAGGAACATTCTAGTGAAGTTGAACATCCTATCTGGCCACCACAGTCTCCAGATCTCAATATTATTGAACATTTATGGTGCATTTCAGAAAAACAAGCAAGGAGTCAAAATCCTCCTCTATCATCACTACAAGAATTGGACACTGTTTTAGCTGAAGAATGGAGAAAAATTCCTTTGGAAACAATTCAAACTTTGTACGAGTCTATACCTCATAGAATTCAAGATGTAATTACTGCCAAAGGCTATCCTACCCAATATTTAAAAAAATTTGTTAAATTTTAAGGTGTTTCCATTATTTTGTCCACCCCTTGTACACACACACACACACACACACACACACACACACACACACACTATATATATATATATATATTGTAATGGAGAAAGCTGCTTATTAATTAGGTATGTAAGAATTACTAAAAGAACTAAAAGAAAGCAATTATTAAAGGGTTGACTGGAAATATTTTTATAACTTCATGTTCTAAGAAATTTCCTATAATTTCAATTTCTGAAGTTTATTGAATTTTTTAAACACCACTTTCTCGCAAATTTAAATATTCATTTCATTCACTGCGTCCAATTCATCACAGATTTAAATATTCATTGCATCCACTGCGTAAGATTCCATTTTCATTTACAATGTCCCTCACTTTGTCTTTTAAGTTTTAATTCACTATTTGGAAACCTGACAGTTTATTTTATTAATGTATACGCAATGCAACAACATTATCTATCGATTGAAATTTTTTCAAAATACCCGTATAATTTTTGAACGCAGGATAGGTGTGAGAAAAGCCTAGAAAGTTGGATAATTACTATTAGAAGGCGAGGAGAAAAAAAAGTTACCGACAAGTACTCAAAACTTGCACTTATTCACAGTTTCCAAATGTTCTATACCACTAAACAAGTTGCATGAGCGACTTCAACAGTGACACATGCACACACCTATACACACTAGCACACATACACACAAATGAAAGACAATGAATGAGTGAGTGTGTGTGCGTGTGTGTGTGTGTGTGTGTGTGTGTGTGTGCGTGTGTGTGTGTGTATGTGTGTATACTCACTGACAAAACTTAGTGCTGCATCACTTTTGTGCAGTCTTGTTAGTGAACAGGTCATAGTTTCAAAGCGACGAAAATATTTTGACACAAATGAAATTTTAATGCTGAAACTGGTAATACTTAAATACTGAGGTCCCTTAACGATACTACTTAAATACAGGTGTTACGTACAAAACATTTTAAATGTACACTGTGTGGACGTGTAATGACACCCTAGCCCTAACCCTAACCCTAACTAACCCTAAAACTAACCCTAAAAACTAACTACCCCCTTCATATCATTATGTAGATGCATCAGGATATCTGTATTTAAATAGTGCCATGAAACTAACAGTTTTTGTGTTTTCTTGAATGGCTTACAAACTTCTTCCACGCTGCAATTGTTTTTCTTTCAGCACACGATCTCAGATCAAGTCACTTGCTATGCAAGTACATCTCCGTAATTTTTAAAAATCACTGTGGATAAATGCCAGCAATGACCTTCTCAGGCTCTTCAATATTTTAATTTCTAAACAGAAACAATCGGGGACAGGGAGTGGGGTCGCAAAAAATTCCTGATTTCTCAAATTTTCCATTTTTAAAGCATATAAATGTATTTATGGGGAAATTATTGAAAAACATCAATTCATGCGAAAGTGATAAAGAAACAAGGAGGATTGTCTTTGGATGTGCTAGAAAAAACAGCCAAATCGCCCTCACTTTTCCCTCTGAAGATATTAACAATTGAAAAACTTTTTTACCGAAAATGCTTTTCCCATGGTTTTGAAGTGCAAAAAATATTGGCCAAAATAGGTCTGGAGTGGGAAGATGAGGGAGGGGGTTATAAAAAGAAGTTTTCAAAAATTTTTTCATACAAAGATGACCCCACCCCACCCCACCCAGTCCCATCATTTCGAAGGCTTTAAAAAAATGGGGAAAATGCCCGAAAAAAATTTCTCAACAAATTTCTTCATAATCGTAATCTATGCTGTTTGAAAGGGATTTGTATAAATTTTCATTAAAAGATACCAATCTTCCTAAAAGTTATGAGGAAAAAAGTCAGATTGTGGGAATTTTCCGAAACTCTCTCTCCACCCACTCGGAAAAATTCTTTCCTATAAATCCCTATATACCTGAAGCCACAACATCTAAGCAGTATTTGTAGTAAATTTTGTTAAAAAGTATCCATTTTTCTGGATGTTATGAGGCAACAATGTCGGGGACGTATACATCTGTAGTAATACCATTTTATTTTATACAATTTTTTTCATTTCATGTTTATTTCAATCATTGTTTGCAATGTTCTGTCTAGATCACTATGTTGCTTTGAGGGAAGGTAAAACATGACAAGTTGCTTCTCCCTCTGTTGTTGGACTACCATGATGTTTGTTTAAAAAAGAGAGATTATGACTGATAAAATAATGAAAGCAATATTTACTAAGCAAGTGAGCACTATTATACAAAGAAATAATTAGGTGTAGAATATAAAAATTATTAGAATTGGGAATCAAATGTGAAAATATTATCAAGGGGCTAGCAGAAAACCACCCGGAGGGTGATCTTTCTGCTAGTATGTATAATTGAGCATATGCGTATGTATGTGAGTGTGCATACATATCCGTATTTGTGTGTATGTGTGTAAATGCGTATGCATATGTATATGTATGTATCATCATCGTCATCATCATCATTGTTTAACATCCGTTTTCCATGCTGGCATGGGTTGGATGGTTTGACTGAGGTCTGGAAAGCCAGCAACTGCACCGGGCTCCAATCTGATCTCGCAATGTTTCTACAGCTGGAAGCCTTTCCTAATGCCAACCACTCTGAAAATGTAGTGGGTGTTTTTTACGTGCCATCAACACAGAAGGCAGTCAGGTGGGCCTGGCATTGGTCCCTTTTCGATAGTGCCTTCTACATGCCAGTAGCATGGGAGCCAGTCAGGAGGCACTGGCCACAGCTATGATAATGGTTTTACTTGACTCAGCAGGTTTTTTCAAGCATATCATATCGCACGACGTATCAGGGGTACACTTAACTGGGCTGGACATGTGTGGTTGCGATCTGACTTTAGTTGCCAGGTCTTCTCAATCACTGCATATCTCCAACGGTTTTGGTCTCCTGTCATTGGCTCTGTGAGGCCCAATGTTCGAAGGGCATGCTTCACCACCTCATCCCATGTCTTCCTGGGTCTACCTCATCCACAAGTTCCTTCCGCAGTTAGGGAGTGGCACCTCCTCATGCAGCTGTCCTCATCCATACGTAACACATGACCATACCAACGCAGTCATCTCTCTTGCACACCATATTTGATGCTCCTGATGCCCAACTTTTCTCTAGGGCGCTTACACTCTGTCGTGTATGCATATGGACATTACACACCCAGCAGATCATTATATATATATACATATATAAAATTAGTAATGCAATATGAAAGTATTGCTTTCCAGTAAAGAATAGCCCGCGAGAGAAAATTATACATAGAAGTAAATATATGGCACAACGAAGTACCGATATTTACTGGAAATAGCGAACGTAATAATACGACGCTAATGTATAGCTTCACCGCGTATGTACTAGCAAAAATGCGTGAATGCAGCAAACTTGAAAAAAATTGTCTTACCTCCAGGAAGAACATCTGAAAGATGAAATACCTAGAAAAGGATAATGTGGGACCGGAGCCGGTTTCAGATTTTTCAAGATATGCCTGCACACATATACTTGATCTATCTTCATCAGCCAAACATATACCACGAAAACATTTCAGATGTTACCACATTAATGCCAATACACACGACTGAAACGCCGAAACGCTAACAGAACGAGCTGTTCTTTACTGGAAAGCAATACTTTCGTATTGCATTACTAATTTTATTGAAGCTTCTTCACCGTTCTCGTTTTGTTAGCGTTTTGGCGTTTCAGTCGAGTGTATTAGCATTAATGTGGTAACATCTGAAATGTTGTCATGGTATATGTTTGGCTGATGAAGATAGATCAAGTATATGTGTGCAGGCATATCTTGAAAAATCTGAAACCGGCTCCGGTCCCACATTATCCTTTTCTAGGTATTTCATCTTTCAGATGTTCTCCCTGGAGGTAAGACAATTTTTTTCAAGTTTGTTGCACTCACGCATTTTTGCTAGTACATACGCGGTGAAGCTATACATTAGCGTCGTATTATTACGTTCGCTATTTCCAGTAAATATCGGTACTTCGTTGTGCCATATATTTACTTCTATATATACATATATATATGTATATATGTTTATATATATATATATGCATGAAAATATATATATTTATATGTATGGATGTAAATGTGTGCATGTGTGTGTGTATGTAAGTAAATATACAGTTGCGGCCAAAATATTCAGAACGGTATTGTTTTCGTCAGAAAAGTAGGTATAAGTTTTTATCAAAGTTAAATACGATATTATTTGTTATTGTCTGAAATTTTGGTGTAATTTGAGTGGATAATACAAAAGTTATGGATGATTTAGGGATTTACTGCAAAACCCATGGCGGCCAAAATGATCAGAACGGTTGCTTTTACTCCGTGTTTTAGTATATTTAACCGGTGAACTCTAATGTTTTGAATTTGTTTACCTGACGGTTAGTTTACTAAACATTAGTAAGAATATCTGCAGTGTACTTTGTTAATATAATGCCACTTACTCCGTTACCAATTCTTCAGCAGATTATTAAGCTTCGAAAGAAGGATAATTTAAGTATTGGGTCTATTGCAAAGATTGTTAACAAGTGAAAAAGTGTTGTTCACGGTATTCTTAAGGTCTACGATAATTGTGGTTCGTGTGAAGCAAGAAAGTCTACAGGTAGGCCAAGAAAAATGACCAAGAGAGAAGATCGTGCTATGGTAAAGTTGGTTAAAAAGGACAGATTTAAAACTGCTGCTGCTGTTTCTTGGGAAATGAGCATTGTACTGAAGAAAACTTTATCTCGAAAAACTGTGTCTCGTCGTTTAGTTGAACATGACCTACAAGCAAGAGCACCTGCAGTGAAGCCACTGATCAGCTCCAAGAATAAAAAGTGTTGTCTTACCTTTGCATCCGAACATGTGTTGTGGTCTCAAGAAAAATAGCAAACGGTGCATTTCCGTGATGAATCTAAGTTTATGTTATTTGGCTCAGATGGGAAAAGGTACATTCGTAGAAAAGTAGTGAAAATTTGTCGCCTAAATGCCTTAGGACTAGTGTTAAATTCGGTGGAGGAAGTGTCATGATTTGGGGGATGATATCTGGAGATGGTGTGGGCCCTTTGGTGCGATTACATGGAAAGGTAAATGCAGAAGTTTATAAACAACTTGTAAAAGATCATGTCTTGCCTGTGCTGAGAAATTCAACTAAGCGACCACCCATATTCATGCAGGACAATGCCCCATGTCACAAGGCTAAAGTGGTCATGAACTTCCTTAAGGTTGAAAAGGTTATTGTTATGGATTGGCCTGCTCAAAGCACAGATCTCAATCCTATTGAAAATGTGTGGAATATTCTTGGAGAATGTTCGAAAGCCAGAAATCCTAAAACAACCGAGCAATTATGGAATGCCCTTCGGGAAGAATGGAATAAGATCACCCAGCAAGAAATTGAAAATTTAATTTCCTCATGCAGTCGAAGAAGTCAAAGTGTGATTGAAGCTAAAGGGCTTCACATTAAATATTAAATAATTCCAGTATTCTCTGTCATTTTTGATTATTTTGTTATTTTTTCAACCGTTCTCATAATTTTGGCCGCCATGGGTTTTGCAGTAAATCACTAAATCATCCATAACTTTTGTATTATTATCTCAAATTACACCAAAATCTCAGAGAATAACAATTAATATTGTATTTATTGTGTGTGAAAATTATAGAATATAAAACAACTTTGATAAATACCTACTTTTCTGATGAAAACAATGCCGTTCTGAACATTTTGGCCGCAACTGTATATATGTATAAGGATAGGTATGAACATACGAGCATCTGTGTATGCATATCTGTGTGAGTGTAGGTATGTTTATATATATGTATGTGAGTGAGCGTACATATCCGTATGTGTAAGCACTTGTGTGTATACATGTATGTATATGTAGATGCATATATATATATGTATATATGTATGTTTATATGCATGTGTTTGTGAATGTATATGTGTGTGTGAGTGTGTGTGCACGTGCGTATGTGTGCATGTGTATGTCCGAGAGTTGAATCTTAAAGGCCAGCTAAGGACAATCATACGTAACCAACCATGAAGAACAAATCAGCCGTACAAAGAAATAAAATGCCAATTTCTTTAAAATGGCAACCACTTTAACTACCAG
Source organism: Octopus sinensis (assembly GCF_006345805.1). Lineage (NCBI taxonomy): Eukaryota > Metazoa > Mollusca > Cephalopoda > Octopoda > Octopodidae > Octopus > Octopus sinensis. Next base: position 95,980,356 of record NC_043003.1, read on the forward strand.
AATTACCATCCGACTACATCTACATATTCAAGCAGTTTGCCAATGGCCCTTCAGCAACAACACAGCCTGAGAAGCTCAGAGACTACTACTAAATTCAGCCCATGACAGACAGATTGGATATTCTTGAAGCTGAGGATTATAAACTTACGGAGACAATATTAACATATCGCCTGAGGAAACAAAACTAGATCTCATAATGCAGGGAAACAGTTGTATAATCAAGTACCTGCACACTTGGAGAACTATGCTGCGTGAAAACAATTGTAGTGATTAAAAAACTGTTGGGTCCAATTTTTTCAATTATCGATTCACACATGACAGATGCCCAAATGGAAGTATGTATAAAACTACTACTGGATAGCACAGGATAAATCTGAAGGTGGTCAAGAATAATACTGTGCTCTATTACATTCTTAACAGAATATATTATAACTATATATATATATATATAGGTGAGAAAGTTGGTATGTGAAAGCACGTGGTTGAATATATAGAAAATAGTAAAAAGTGAAAAAACTACAGAAGGCTTGTTTTAGAAGGTTAAAAAATATATATTTGAGTCAATATGTCTGAAGGATGTTATAAATTTTTTCCTACAATGACATAGTTTTTGAAGAAATGACCAGTTTCGCGTTCAGCTTTTCAAATTTCTTACATCGTTATGTTTATGTTGAGAAGAGTTATCGTTATGTTTATGTTGAGAAGAGTTCCAGATAAGGGGAGGTAATAAGTGATTTCTTCCGGTGTAAGGGAGATAATCGCTTAAAATTTCTTGCCTTTCTTTTGGAGTGAATTTCTCTGTGTAAGTATGTTGGAATGGTTAAGTTTGGGCTTGTATTTTTCAATAAAGAATGTTTCCTTGTTTAGTCTAATTTGTGTTGGTGTTCCGATTGCACATTGGTAAAATGGAAAGATTAAAAATTGTGGTAGTAGTTGCTTTGCGCATTTCTCAATGTGCCCACTAAAGGGTATCATTCTATATTCTGGGAATGCAATCTGTTGTTGATGCAGTGTGCATCTACGTCTGAGTGATAGTCCCGTGGACCCCACGTAGTCTTGGTGGCAGCCCGAGCATTTTATGACATAAATTATGTTTTCAGAGGCACAAGTAAAATTAGATTTGATCTTGAATTTCTGTCCCTCTTTGAAGAGGAATTTTGATCCTTCTAGCAGGTTTGGACATGTTGCACAGTTCGGTCTACCACATTTTTTTTACTTTTGCATCCGTAATTTCAGAAAACAATTTTGCCTTTGTGAGAATCTTTTTAAGTGATTTAGGTTGTTTGTAGCTTTTAATGATTTGGTGTATGTTTAGAATTTCCTTTAATTTGGGGTCCTTATGAAGTATTGGTAAATTCTGGGTGATGATGGTGAAGGCTTCTTTGTTTCTGGGGTTGTATGTGGATATGTAAGGTAGTATTTTCGGGGAAGGTGTGTTGTTGTGTTGAACTTTTCTCAAAGTTTCTATGTTGATTTCTGTTGCACGTTTGATCCCATCCTCTATGAGTTGAGCTGGGTAATGTCTGTCAATTAGGGTGTTTTTGAGTTCTTGCAGTCTAAAGATCCTGGTATTTTGTTCTGACACTATTGTGCATATCCTTCTTGCAAGGTTGAAGGGGATGTTTGTTTTAGTGTGTCTTGAGTGGCATGAATCAAAAAGAAGGTATTGTTTGGCGTCTGTGGCTTTGTAAAAAAATGTCTTTCTATTTTAAACCGGTCATTTCTTCAAAAACTATGTCATTGTAGGAAAAAAATTTATAACATCCTTCAGACATATTGACTCAAATATATATTTTTTAACCTTCTAAAACAAGCCTTCTGTAGTTTTTTCACTTTTTACTATTTTCTCTCTCTCTCTATATATATATATAATAACAATTTAACAAATAAAACATATGCATACATTCATACATATATGCACATAGCTACATCTATATGTATATATACATGCATATATATATATATATATATATATAATATATATATATATATGAGTACAGGACACCACAAATAAACGTAGAACACGAGAAACGAAAACATAAAAACAAACAAGGAAACGGACTATTTTAACAACCAAAAAACAGAGTACATGACAAACAATACAAGGAATATTCCCCTTCATCAGCTGTAAGTTTATATCTATATATATATATAATGATGATGATAATTTATATATATATATATATATATATATATATATATATATATATATACACATATACACACAATGGGCGTCTTTCAGTTTCTGTCTACAAAATCCACTCACAAGGCTTTGACTGCTTGAGACCTGAGGCAAGCTTCTTACCACACAGCCACAACTGCACCTGTACACACACACACACACACATTTGTAGGTGATGATAATAATATTGATGATGGTGGTGGTGGTGGTGGTGATGGTGATGATGATGAGGTTGATAATGACACAGTTTTAAATGTCTGCTATTACTTTGCAGCAGAATTGTTGATATTTACATGAAAAAATTAACTAACAAAACACAAAAAAATATCGTAGACAGTGATTACTGAGATGATGATAATGATGACGATGATGATGATGATGATGATTACGATAACAATGATGATGGTGATGATGTTGAGGATGAGAAGGATTGGAGGATGGAGGTACTGCCACTGCTGTTTAATCCATGTCTTTTGTGATTAATTTTTATAAATGTTGACAGAGCATATAAAAACAAAATAATTATAAAAAATAGAAAATACAAAAACAGATAAAAAGAAGAAAATAAGAGATCAGCTTCAGTCATTAGATATTTTATTTTGCTACTGTTCTGGGTCAGGTTATTTTTTATATTATTTATTTATTTATATATTTGTTTGTTAAGTTATTTATTTATGTGTTCATTTATTTGTTTATTTATTATTTTTGCCTTTATTTGTTTCTTTTAATAGTTTGTGAGGTGGTGCTAATACTAGTATAAAAATGACCAAATTTTACCTCCCCTGCTGCCACCACCACCACCACCATCACCACCACTTCCCCCACCACTGCTGCCACCACCAACACCACCACCGCCACCACTGCTGCCACCACCACAACCACCACCACCACCACCACCACCAATTCCCATGCCACTGCTGCCGCCGCTGCCACCATCAACCACCACTACCACCACCACTGCTGCCACCACCACAACCACCACCACCACCACCACCACCACCAACACTACTACTACTACTACTACTGCTGCTGCTGCTACTACTACTACTACTACTACTACTACTACTACTACTACTACTGCTACTACTACTACTGCTACTACTACAATCTGCCCTGAGCTTAAACAATAACAATAATAATTACTACATTTCCTGCAGGTGCTTTTGTTGCTCTTGTTATTGTTGTTGTTTTCTGGTTTTTTTTTTATTTCTCTTTTACATTAAGAAGTGATTATTCCACCTTAATTTGAATTTTGCATGTGCCAATCAATTTGTATCTTAAAATGCTTCTACTATTATTATTTTTAAATTTTTATTTTTGGTTTTTGATTTTCAAATTAATTTTCAAACTAGAAAAATTTCAGATCAAAATTATATTTTTGTATTATAATATTGTTTAAATTGGCAAAATATTAGAAAGCACACATAAAAAAGAGAATTTATGCATGAAACATCAACAGAACCCACCAACAAGTGTGCTTCTATACAGCTGTATGGCTTGCAAGAAATAACAACTAAATCTCTTACAAATCATATCCTAACTCCTTCAAGAAAAAAAAAAGAAGATGAGCTTTGTATAGCATACTGTGTAGTATGAAGCAATCACTGAGTTTGAATGATTGCTTGATAGTACACACCATGCTATATAAACTCATCCATCAGTTGTATTATTACAGGCATGAAACTTATGGCAGCTCACATTTAAATCCTGTACATATTAAATGATATTTGTCAGTCATTGGATGAAGTACTTTTATTGTTAATCCCATCAATAATGGAACAGCATACTATATACACTAGGTTGAGTCAACAGTCTGTTTCTGGATTTTAAGCTTAAACCCTTTCGTTACCAACCCGGCTGAAACCGCCTCTGGCTCTGTAGTACAAAGGTCTTGTTTTCATACATTCTGAATTAAAATCTTCCACCAAGCCTTAGTCACAATTCATGTCCCTAACACTAGCTGAATGATAACTAAGTTATTTTACTAAATTCTTTGTTATATTTAAAGTAATTGAAAGAAACACAGAGCATCTCAAAATAAATACGGTAACGAAAGGGTTAATTAAAAATTCAAACAAATTAAATATGAAAAGTGTTTATTCATCAAAATATATCCCATCATTATTCTATTGTCTATTGCTCTCATTGTGTCAGAAGCTCGATTCTGTGCTTATACCTATTTCTTTATTACCCACAAGGGGCTAAACACAGAGAGGACAAACAAGGACAGACATAGGTATTAAGTCGATTACATCGACCCCAGTGCGTAACTGGTACTTAATTTATCGACCCCGAAAGGATGAAAGGCAAAGTCGACCTCGTCGGAATTCGAACTCAGAACGTAATGCAGACGAAATACCGCTAAGCATTTCGCCCGGCGTGCTAACGTTTCTGCCAGCTCGCTGCCTTCTGTGCTAATACCATTTGGCTGGTTTAGAGGCAAAGAAATTCCTGCACCCATTTTCAACCTCATCTACATTGTTGAACCTTCATCTATGCAGGAAATGAGCCATGGCTAAGAAAAGGTAGTAATCTAATGGTGAAAGGTCTGGACTGTAGGCAGAGTGAGACAGCACATCCAACACCTCAAGTTCCTCAAATTTGTATTTGGCCGTATTGGCAGTGTATGCTGGAACATTATACTGTAGGAGTGCACATCTTTGACTGATCAATGCTGGGTAGTGCGCTTTCAAAGAATAATATTCTTGCTGCAATGACTAGCAGCCAAGAATTTTGGTAATATGTTGTGCTTGAGGTGACCCATCAAGCCAAGTGAAATTGCAGTTGTGGCTGATACTGGTGTCATGTAACTGGCACCTGTGCCAATGGCACAGAAAAAGCACCTTTCAAGTGTTGAGCCTCACAGAGGCAAATCAAATGTTAGACCTCACAGAGGCAATGACCGAGACCTTTGCCATTATGTTGTGCTTGAGAAGAAGACCCATCAAGCCAAGTAAAACTGCAGTCATGGCAGATACTGGTGTCAAGCAAAAGGCACCTGTGCCAGTGGCGTGTAAAAGCACCTTTTAAACATTGGGGCTCACAGAGGCAAGGACTGAGACCATTTGGCATTATGCTGGGCTTCAAGCATTGGGCCTTACAGAGGCAATGACCAAGTCCATTGACCAAAACTGAAGTTGTGGCAGATACCAGTGTCACACAAATGGCACTTGTGCCCGTGGCACATAAAAGCACCTATTACACATGTTTTATACACATAGCATATGTGTGTGTGTGTGTATGTGTGTGTGCGTGCACGCGTGCATGTGTTTGTGTGTGTACACATGCACAATTATGCAATATATATTTTTGCAAATGTGGGCTCCTGTACATGAACAATAAATGCACAGAAAGGATATAGATATGAATGTGTAAAACACAAACAATCTAAATACAAAAATACAACAAATGCATAAATATATAAATATAAAACTACTTGAGTTTCTAATCACTGTATATCTATATAGATATATAAAATATATAAGATGTAAACAATTAATTATTTAAAAACTGGTTAAGGATTAAAAAAAAAAGCTGAATAAAAATTTGATAACTAGAATAGCTTAATAAATGAATAAATATATAAATGTTAGGTGTACGAAATTTGTATAAAAATTGTTGTACAAATACAACTATTATATAATAGGTGTTAGATAATTCTTATGATCACAGATAATGAGGAAATCTCCTGGGATTATAGGAAAATGGGAATATGAAAATATAGAAATGTAGATATAGCAGTATAAAATTTTAAAAAATACATGTAATTCTGTTGACTTTTATGAATATCTATGTGTGAATGCATAGGTGAGTTTATTCAGATATATGTGTGAATGTGTAAATATATAGATTAACATGTGTAAGCACAGATACTTATACATATACATGTAAACATGTATGGATACAAATGTGCATATGCTGAATGTATATGCACATCAAATATATACAATTACATGCAAGCATATGTGTACATGTGTGAAAAGGTATATATATTTATACTTTTACACATAAGCATATGTACATTAATGGCCCAGTGGTTAGGGCAGTGGACTCGCGGTCATAGAATCGCGGTTTTGATTCCCAGACTGGGCATTGTGTGTTTATTGAGCGAAAACACTTAAGGCTCCATGAAGCTCCGGCAGTGGGTGGTGGCAATCCCTGCTGTACTCTTTCGCCACAACTTTCTCTCACTCTTTCTTCTGTTGGCCTGCTCACTTAGCCAGCGGGGTGGCGTCATTTGAAGGCTAAACAATGTGAAGCGCATTGTGACCAGCGATGTGTAGCAACATCTGATAGCCTGGTTGGTGACGGTGACATTAATGTATGCATATACATGATATAGCAACATGAACAACAATAATAATAATCATTTCAAATTTTGGTTCAAGGCCAACAATTTCAGGGGGAAGTAGTGAGTTGATTACATTGATCTTAGTACTCAAATGGTACTTATTTTATTGATCCCCAAAAGATGAAAGGCAAAGTCGCTCTTGGAAGAATTTGAACTTAGAACATAAAGATTGACCAAATGCTCCTAAGCATTTTGCCCAACATGTTAACAGTTTTTCCAGGTGGCCACCTTAACAACAACAACAATAACAAGAACACTCGGAGAGTGCAAACCTCCACCATGGCAACACCAACATCCTCTCAGCAATTAACCAGAGATGATTTTTAAAATGTGAATATCTGAAATAAACTTGACTGCTCTCACAAATGAGAATACGGAAAACGAACCTCACTGCTCTCAAAAATTAAGTAAAAGAATCAGAAAAATAATCCAGGATCCTTGTCTGGTACCTGATTGATCCCAATGGTAGTCATGGAATGTGAAGGTGGCTGTAGAAAATTTAGTAACAGTAATAAATAGTTTATCCTTATCTAATACAAGCTAAAGTTAACAAATTTACCATTCAAAATAGTTACAGCCTATTGGGAGATAATTGAGAAAGACTTGATGGTTAATATAAGATCGTAATTATGTAAAGTGAAGTAAATATAACAAATAATCCAGGATCCTTGTCCAGTATTGGATCAATCCCAAATTCTAATCAGTTTGTGCCAGTCATGAGGCCAAACATTCCTGAAAGTTTCATTTGAATCCATCTAGTGGTTCTTGAGATATCTTTTCCCCGGACAAACAAACAAGCGAACACAAATGAAAGCAATACCTCTGCCTTCGCCAAGGCAGAGGTAATAATAATTTCAAATTTTGGCACAAGGCCAGCAATTTCGGGGAGGAATTAAGTTGATTACATTGACCTCAGTGCTCAACAGGTACTCTTTTTATCAACCCTGAAAGGATGAAAAGCAAAGTTGACCTTGGAGGAATTTCAACATGGAATGTAAAGGTGGATGAATATTGCTAAGCATTTTGCCCAACATGTTAACAGTTCTGTCAACTCACCACCTTAACAAAAACAACAACAACAACAACAATAATAATAATAATTTTAAAACTTGGTACAAGGTTAGCCATTTTGGGGTGGGGGATAAGTTGATTACATAGCTGGTACTTATTTGATCATCAACCCCAAAAGGATGAAAAAATAATGCAAGCCGTGGCATTATTGATCTTAGTGGAATTTGAACTCAGAACCTAAAGATGAACGAAATGCCATTAAGTGTTTTTCTTGGCGTACTAATGATCCTGCCAGTTCACCACCTTAAATGATAAACCTTTCTACTATAGGCACAAGTCCTGCAATTTGTGGACAGGTGGATAGTTGATTCCATCAACTCCATAACTGTGCATAACTGTACTTATATCATTGACCATGAAAGGATGAACGGCAAAGTCGACCTTGGTGGAATTTGAACTCAGAACGTAGCGACAAGCGAACTACTACTAAGCATTTTGTCCAGCACACTAACACTTCTGCCAGCTCACTGCCTTCCCTTAAACAACAACAACAACAACAACAACAACAACAATAATTTTTGCTCAAGGTCAACTGTTATAGAGAGGGGGTGATTGTTGATTACTTTGACATCAGTTCCTGAGTGGTTCTTTATTTCATTGACACTAAATGGATGAAAGATAAAGCTACCCTTAATGAAACTGAAACTCAGAATGTAAAAGCCAGAAAAATGGTGCTAAGCATTTTGTCTGATGTTCCAAAGATTCTACCAGATTTCATAGAAACAGCTATTATCAGAAGTTTCACAAACATTACTCAATGTAATAAATTTGGCATGGGAGCTGAAACATATTTTGAAGTTTCATGTTATGCTTGTATCAAGACATTCTAAAGATATCCATGCCTCTCTAGAATTACACTATTTTCTTTCACTAGTTTTTGTAATTTTTATGTTAAACACTTTGGTCAATAATGCCCCTCCCAAGGTTCAACAGTATTTCTTTTAACATAATTTCACATCAAGAATCTTGCAAACCAAATACAATTACAAACTATACACTCACACACACAGACACACACACACACTCACACACACACACACTCACACACATACACTCACATATACATGTATATATATATATGTATGTGTGTATATATATATGTATATGTGTATATATGTGTGTGTGTGCATATATGTGTGTGTGTGTGTGTATGTATATATATATATATATATATATGTATATAAAATACAGTGTACATATAAATGTACATTGTATTTTATATGAATAATATATAATCTATTGACTAATTTTTCTATACGCTTTTCTAAATCGAAATCGATCAACATCAATGGAAATTGCAGCTGTGATACCAGTGCCGGTGGTACGTAAGAGAACCATCTGAACGTGGCTGTTGCCAGCACTGCCCCGACTGGCCTTGTGCCAGTGGCACATAAAAAGCACCATCCGATCATGGCCGTGGCCAGCCTCGCCTGGCCCACGTGATGGTGGCATGTAAAAAGCACCATCCGATCGTGGCCGTTGCTAGCCTCGCCTGACCCCCGTGCTGGTGGCACGTAAAAAGCACCATCCGATCGTAGTCGCTTGCCAGCCTCGTCTGGCACCTGCGCCGGTGGCACGTAAAAAGCCCCTACTACACTCACGGAGTGGTTGGCGTTAGGAAGGGCATCCAGCCGTAGAAACATTGCCAGATCAGACTGGGTCTGGTGCAGCCTTCTGGCTTCCCAGACCCCAGTAGCATGGAAAGCGGATGCTAAGCGATGATGATGATGCTAGGCCACTGGTAATAAAAATTTCTAAAATCTTTATTACCCTGATATTATTAATTATATATATATGTATATGTATATGTATATACATCCTCGCCTTACCTCACAGAGTGAAGCTGCAAAGACATGTTCAGATATGCGATCTCGTGTTTCAACTTAGCAAAAACCTAATCCCCATTTCACATTGCACTTGTTTCACACCTATAGTATTTCATCATTTATTATAATTATCATTAATCTATGCACTTATTATCTGTGGTAAGAAGCTTGCTTCCCAATCACATGGTTCCGGGTTCAGTCCCACTGCATGGCACCTTGGGCAAGTGTTTTCTATTATAGTCTTGAGCTGATCAAAGCCATGTGAGTGGATTTGGTAGATGAAACTGAAAGAAGACTGGTTGTGTGTGTGTGTGTGTGTTTGAGTTTGCAAGTTTGTGTTTGTCCCTCCCTCATCACTTGACAACCAATGTTGGTGTGTCTATATCTCCATAACCTAGTGGTGTAGCAAAAGAGACCAATAGAATAAGTACTAGGCTTACAAAGAATAATTCCTGGAGTCGATTTGTTCGACTAAAGGCCGTACTCCAGCATGGCTGCAGTCAAATTACAGAACCAAGTAAAAGAATAAAAGAATATATATATGTATGTATGTGTGTATTTATTTGTGTGTATATAAGGATGTACGTATTTATGTATATACTTATGTATGTATTTATGTATATACATAAGTAGGTATGTATGCATGTATTTATGTATGTGTGTATTTGTATGTATGTACATGTGTATTTATATGTGTATGTACAGTAAATATCGGTACCTCATTGTACCATTTATTTACTTTTATATGTATATATATATATATATGTATATATATATATATATATATGTATATATATATTATATATATATATATATTTTTTTTTTCCCGGACACACCACCCACACACACCCACCCACCTACCTCCCACACGCCTGTTCACACACACACATACGTAGACCCATCTACGTACATACATTCACACATTTAATCACACACACTTACAGACATCCTTGCACACACTAACATACAAACCAACATGCACATACACACACACATACATACATACACACACACATACATACCTACACACACACACACACAGACATACATACACACATACACACACACATACATACGCACATACATACACACACACTCACACACACACACCGCACGTACATACTTCACCAACACACATGTACACATACATGTAGGCACATACATACATATCCACACATGCACACCCTTACACTGAATGCACACACACATACACCTTTTTGCATCCAGGCAGCCCCCCCTCTTTTCTGCTTTCCGGTTTTGGCTGATGGATCCTCGGTTCCCGCGTAGCGGGGCGTTCGAGGGCCTTTGGCGCTCGCGCGCCTTGGCGCGCTGGGGGCTTGGTCGGCCCCTTGGGCTTGCGTTGTACTGCTTGTGCGTGTGTGCGTGAGCGCGCTTCGTGTGTGTGGGCTTGCTTCGGATGTGCGCATGCGTATGTATGCATACCTACCCACACACTCGCATGCATCCCTACCCACATACATACACGCACACCTACTCACACACACACACATACACACCACACACATACCTGCACACACACACACATACATACACACACCTTACCTACTTCAGACATACACACACACAGACATACACCCATACACTCACACTCACACGCATACACACACACAATACACACGCACACGTACACATACACACACACACACACCTACATACATACATTACACTTGTATACACCACACTTACATTCATACACACACACACCTACACAGCCATACCCTCACTCAGACACACACATCTACCTACACACACACACAAACACACACCCATACATACATACATCTACACACACACGCCTACACACATACATACACACATACATAAACACACACACATACACATACACACACATACGCACACACATATATACTTATACACATGCACACACACACACATACATACATACACCCATATACATACACACACACATACCTACATACTCCTATACGCACATACATACACACAGACATACACACATACACACTCACACAAACATACACACACACATACTTACACACACACTCACCTGCACGCGCACACACATGCATGACAAACACCCATACACTCACACTCACATACGCACACACCAACATAAACACGCACACGCACACACACACCTACACTCCCACACACATACACATGCACCTACATACACACACGCACACTTACACACGCATACACATATACATTACACACGTACACACACACCTACATACACATGCATACACACACACACACACAAACATGCACGACACACACCCAGACATACATACACATACACTATATACACACGCCCACACACCTACATACACACACATATACACACGCCCACACACCTACATACACACACATACATACACACACATACACGGACACACCCATACATACTTACATACATACACCTATACACACACGCCTACACACCTACATACACACACATGCATACACCACACACATGTACGCACATACACACAACATATACGCACATACATATATACCCACACACATGCACACACACACACATACGCACATGCATGCATGCATGCACACGCGCACACCTACACGCATACACACACACACACACACGCACGTACACATACATACATACACACACACGCATACATACACCCATACACATACATACACACTCACACATACATACACACACAACACACTCACTCACACACCTGTATGTACGCGCACACACATGCACATACACACACTTCCCCACACCACACGTACATACATACACACTCATACACATACACACACACACACACACACGGACATACATCTATGCACCACATATATACACACATACTCACATACATTCATCGGACACACTGCCACCCAGACATACACACAGACACACTCACACATCCACACACATACATACTTACGCGCATACTCGCAGGCGCGCGCACACACGCGCTTGTGCCGGTTCGCGCACGCATACGCGCCGCATGCACCTCGCTCTTGGACCCGACGAGACCTCCCGCCCGTTCCTGGGACCGTCGCTTGTCGTTGGGTTTTCCCACGCCCTGTCTCCGCGGGACCACTCTTCCATCTTCCCCTCAGCTGGAGTCCTTTTTCCTTAACCCCCCCCCTTTTTCGTTACACACACCGCGCACACATATACACACATTGCTCAAATATATACATTACTCTTACACACATTCAATCTACTCGCCATTAATACTACCACGACACTGGACACACCACACACTACTACTACTCAACACACGCTGGCACGCTACATACGCCCCCACCCCTTCCCCTCCCTCCCTTCCTCCTTCCTTCTTTTTCTTACTACTGACCTTTGTCTGCTAAGCTGACCACTGTCTCGCCCTAACTCACACGCTACACACGACGCACACACTAACACATCATATATTTTTTGTTTTTTCATCTCGCCCCACACACACACATACACATACGCACAACGCACACACTCACACATACACACACATCTGTTGGGTTACCAACCTTGTCTCCACTCTTTTGCCTTTAAAAACCCACTTTGCTCTTGTTATCGTAAACATCCGCCTTTCACCATGTGCAAACTCGTAAACACCAGTCGTTTTTTTTTTTCGCTATCCCTGTTGCCCGCTCTGGGATCTTTCTGTTTCTTCTCTCGTCTTCCTCTTCTTTATTGTTTCCGACGAAGAGCTCTGCTCGAAACGTCATACCTCCTGCTTCCATTTCCTGAGCGCCTATTAACAATAATACTGTAATTGTTCCATTGTTGTTGTTTTTTTTGTTTCCCGTTTGGGATTAAATTATATATATATATTATATATATATCTACTGTCCCTAATTCCTGAAAATTTATATATTACCAATTGATCATGACCGTTGCCAGCCTCTTCTGGCCCCTGTGACCGAAAAAAGCACCCAGCAAACTCACGGAGTGGTTGGCATTAGGAAAGGCATCCAGCTGTAGAAACACTGCTAGATCAGGCTGGAGCCTGGTGCAGCCTCCTGGCTTCCCAAACCCCGGTCAACCATCCAACCCATCCTAGCATGGAAAATGGACGTTAAACGATGATGATTATGATGATGATGTATTTGTAAGTATATATGTATGTATGTATTTATGTATATAAAATTTAGTATATATATATATATATATATATATTGTCTATAATTTTCAAAAATTCATGACTATGTTATTTCACCCTTAGCTTTTAGCTGGACAAGAGCTGCCCTTAGCCTTTAGCTGGACAAAATCTAACCTTAACCTTTAGCTGGACAAGAGCAAACACAATGCTTCATTGCCCTCTTAGCCCTGTCCTCTACCAGAAGCTTTTTCTCCTACCACTCCTAATGGTTACCTGTATGACAAGCTGCTCCCACCCCCAGAAGTCTTTCTTTTCTAACCACTACTGAAAGCCTTTCTTCTAACACCTCTAATGGTTACCTGTATGGCAAGCTGTCACCCTGGAAATACTACTTTCTAACCTCTAACGGAAGCCTTTCCCCTAGTACCTCTAATGGTCACTTATACAGAATGCTGTCCCCTCCCCTTTCCTTTTTCCTCCATCCCTATCTAGTGTTTTTTTCTCCTGGTACATGTAGTGAATGTGAAGTGAATAAAATGATAGTGAAATGTATGTAGGTTCAAAGCATATGTACGCTTACGATGTCTACCAAATGCACATGCAAGCTTTCTTTTCAGATGCAAAATGCTGTACCCCATCTCCATCCCTGGGTCTCGCCAGCCCACACCCTCAGAGTTGGCACACTTAATGCTGGCACATTGAAAGGTAGGTCTGGTGAGACTGTTGGGATGCTTGAATGGGGACGTGTAGATTTGTGTTGCATCCAAGAAGTAAGGTGGAGAGGGGTTTCCTCTAGATTCCACACAGGCAAAGAACATAGGTATAAGATCTTCGGGTAGGGAGCAGTGATGGGGTTGAGGACGTGGGTATACTCCTTGCTGAGAAATGGGTTAAGGTAATCGAGGTAGTCAGAATCTGTGACAGAATACTTAAGCTTAGACTAGTGTTGTAACATGGAATAGCAATCTCAGCCAGGCCTACCTAATGAACAGAAAGACTGATTTTATGGCACCTTCTTGCAGACTACCTTGTCAACAAATGACAGGGACCTTCTCTTTGCGGCTAGCAACTTCAATGGGCAAGTTAAACAACATCCATCGTATGAGTGAAGACAGCTGTATACAGAAGTGCCTGGTGCCGAAAACGGATGGAACTGTGGAAGAGGGAGACCCAGAAAGACATGTTATGAAGTGGTGAAGACTGACCTTAGGATGTTGGGGCTCACTGAGGAAATGACAGTAGACCAAGATGTTTGGCAATATGAGATCTTTGGGAAGATTCATCAATGAAACTGAGTGCTAGAAGTGTTGTGTCCCACCCACATGTAACAATACACTTTGCACCCACTCTACCCTGAGAAATCAAACTACGACTCCTCTTCTAATTCCATCTTTCTCTTTTTCACATTTCCTCCTCATACATTATGATTGTTTTCCAATCTCCTTTCCTGCCCTCACAGCCATGCTCACTGTATCACTGCTCCCCACATCTACCATCACCACCACCACCACCACCCACACCCACAGCCACTCCCTATTTTTCTAATCAGGTTCCACACACATATTCTTGTTACCCTAGCACTACACCATCTCTTTTCTGTTCTCTTTTACACTTTTACTGTTTCCTATTCTCTCTCTCTTTTCCTTTACTCTCTCTCTCTCTCTCTCTCTCTCTCTCCTTCTCTTGTTTTTCCTCTGATTAAGTAACCAAGTATCACATTTACATCAGCACCCTTTCTGGCCTCTTTCTGTACTTCTCTCTCACTCTCTATCTCCTCTGTCTCTATCTCCCCCTCTCTCTCTCTCACTGGGTAACCATGTACCTCCTCTATAGCAAGACACCTATTTCTGTTTCCCTATTTCTCTGTTACACTCTAACCTTTCAGCATTTGATACGAGACCTCCTCCTTTAATGCTCCCTCTGTTGTGGTAAGACACCTGCTTCTGTCTCTTTCTCACATTCTAACTTTCATCCTCTCATACAAATGCCCTACCCTTTTCATATTTTCTTGTCATGTGAGTTACTTGGTTCCCTGCTAGTGCTGGTGCTACATTAAAAGCATCCAATCTACACTGGCATCTGGAAAGGCATCCAGCTGTAAAAATATTGCCAAAACTAACTTCGCCTGTGCTAGTGCTATGTAAAAAGCACTGAGTCCACTCTGTGGAGTGGTTGGTGTTAGGAAGAGCATCCAGCCGTAAAATCCCTGCCAAGATAGACACAGAACCCTTGGGTAGATTTTTTACCTGGCAAGCTCCTCTCAACCATCCTACCCATGCATGCATGGAAGATGGACATTAAATGATAGTGATGAAGATGGTGATGATACATATATATATAAATATATATATATATATGAAGTTAATCCAAACATGAAAACACAAAGAGAAAACACAACAACGCGAGGACGTGGAACAAATATAGTATTATTGGATGTTCAGGAAGGAAGGGAAGAAGGAGGGTTTAACGTTTCGAGCAGAGCTCTTCGTCAGAAACATAGGAAAAGGAAAGATCCAAAGAATGGAAGACGGAGGAAAAAAATCACCAATGGTGCACACGCGGTCACATATATATTATATATATATATATAATATATATATATATATATTATATATATATATATGTGAGTGGATAAAATGAAAGAAAAGGGCACTCAATACATTTAGTAGGAATTATATGTATTATTTAAAATAGTTTGATTTGGTTAAAGTAGCACATAAACCATATGAAACAGTTTTAAATAATGTGTGTGTGTGTCTGCACCTATTCTCAATGTTATATTAACTGTTGAATACAAGCATACTCGGTGCCTTGGTAGAGATTAATGATGTTTTATTTGTTGAGTCAGTCTCATGCTTTTTTGAGTTTCATCTGCAGGCATGCAAATTCTTCAGGCAAGTAGTGACAAGTTGAGTCACAACTTGCCTGAACATTTCATGTGCTTATAGCTGAAGCTCATTGAAGCAAGATAATTGATATATATAAAATAATTGATAGATATAAACACTGAAAATGTGCAGGAAACAGCTTCCATCTCATGCCAGAGGGAAAAACTAGAAGTAGTTGATAGCTTCCATTACCTAGGTGACCAAGTCAGTAGTGGGGGTGGATGCACTGAGAGTGTAGCTGCTAGAATAAGAATAGTCCTGGGTAAAGTTCAGAGAGCTCCTACCTCTATTGGTGACAAAGGGCTTCTCGCTCAGAATGAAAGGTAGACTGTATGATGCATGTGTGTGAACAGTCATACTATATGGCAGTGAAACATGGGCTGTGACTACTGAGGACATGTGTGAGCTTGTAAGAAACGAAGCTAGTAAGTTCTGCTGGATGTGTAATGTCAGTGTGCATACATCACAGAGTTTAAGTATCCTGAGAGAAAAGTTGGACATAAGAAGTATCAGATGTAGTGTGCAAGAGAGATGACTGCACTGGTATAGTCGTGTGTTGTGTATGGAAGAGGACAGTTGTGCGAAAAGGTGTCACACCCTAACAGTAGAGGGAACCAGTAGAAGAGGTAGACCCAGGAAGACCTAGGATGAGGTGATGAAGCATGATCTTTGAATGTTAGGCCTAATGGAGGTGATCACAAGTGATTGAGACCTTTGGAGATATGTTGTGCTTGAGGAGATCCAGCAAGCCAAGTGGGACCATAACTGTCAGTGCCACTGAGTGGCTCCTGTGCCAGTGGAACGTAAAAAGCACCATTTAAGTGTTGTCGTTGCTAGTACCGCCTAAGTGGCTCCCATGCCAGTGGCATGTAAAAAGCACCATTTGAGCGTGGTCGTTGCCAGTGCTGCCTGACTGGCTCCTGTGCTAGTGCACATAAAAAGCCCCATTCAAGTGTTGTCGTTGCTAGTACCGCCTAAGTGGCTCCCATGCCAGTGGCATGTAAAAAGCACCATTCGAGCATGGTCGTTGCTAGTGCTGCCTGACTGGCTCCTGTGCTAGTGGCACGTAAAAAGCCCCATTCAAGCATAGTGATTGATGCCAGTACTGCCTGACTGGCCCTCATGCCGGTGACATGTAAAAAGCACCCACTACACTCTTAGAGTGGTTGGCAGTAGAAGTGGCATCAAGCTGTAGAAACCTTACCAAATCAGATTGGAACCTGGTACAGCCTTCTGCTTTGCCAGTCCTCAGTCAAACCATCATCCAACCCAAGTCAGCATGGAAAGCAGGCGATGATGATGATGATGATGATGATGATGATGATGATGATGATGATGATGATGATATATGTTGAACGATACAATCACTGAGTCTCATATGCAGGACTTCAAGTTTCTGTGTCAATGATCACATCACTTCTTCATCTGTTGCAAGTTACCATTGATTACAAACATCCATCATTGTATGGTTGACATGGAGACTTGACATCCTGTATGTGAGTGTCCATCACTGCATCATTCAATAAATATACCCCTCTATTTGCAATGATACATACATACATACATACATACATACATAAATACTTACATACTTACATACATACATACATACATACATAAATACTTACATACATATATACATACATACATACAAACATACATACATACATACATACATACATACATACATTCATACATCCATACATACATACATACATACATACATACATACATACATACATACATACATACATTCATACATTCATACATACATACATACTACATACATACATACATACATACATACATACATACATACATACATATACAGGGTGGGTGGAAAGTGACTAGGCATTAGAAATTGCTTATAGAACTTTTAGTATCACTGAAGTCATGATGGAAACATTTTTCAAACAGACAACACTAATGGGAATTTTTTATTTTCTTATTGTCTTATTTTCCAGATGGCCAGTCACTTGACCACAGAATGAAACATGGAGAATTAATGCTAGGCTGGTATGAAGATTGACCTGAATTGTTTGAAAACATCCTCTGGAGTGACGAGGCTGTATTCTATGTTGGGGGTTTCATCAATTTTCACAACTGCTATTATTGGGCGTTGCATGATTAAGGATACAAACATGATGGTTGAGAGGATATGGGATCGACCAAAAGTGACCGTGTAGTGCAGAATGCCAGCAACAAGAGTCCTTGGCCTATATCTTCTGTGTGACACATGAATACAGACTGCTATCTTCAAATGCTTGAAAATTACATGTGACTCATGGTGTCTGGCTGTGATAACATTGATGACCTGATATTCATGCAGGATGGTACATCATCCCATTTTGCTCTTACTGTGTGTGTGTGGTTAGATCAACATTTTCCAGGAAGTTGGATGGGACAATGCAGACTTCATGAATTGCCACCAAGAAGCTCAGATTTCATTTCCATGTGATTTTTACCCGTGGGGTTACACAAAAGAGGTGTACAAAACAAAACCTCACACACTGGAAGACTTAGAGTCATGGATTCAGGAGGTTCTCAATGATATCCCAGATGACATCCTTCAGAAAGCTGTCCATTTACCATATAATTTTTTTCCCCAGTATGCACGCTACTCGAAAAAAGGCCGACAGAAATCTCTAAAAAATTCCATTATTACCATATCGGACCGATTTCAGGGTTAGTTAAAAAAGAACCCTTCCTTCCCTTTCCCTCTAGGTAAAAAAATTATATATCATAATAATAATATTAGGGATTAAATCCAAACTTACAGGGAAAAATTAGATTTAAGATTAAATCAAATTTCACAGTATAAATATAAATTAAATTAGAGATAAAACCACTATTAGGCAAATCAGACAGTGAAAAACATAAACCAAAACATAAAAATAAATATAATTAATATAATATACAAAAAATATAAAATTTAAAATTTGAATTATTAAATTTCAAATTCTTTATATTTATAAATTTTTATAAATTTTAATAATTTAATTTAATTTTAAAAATCATACACACATTCACACTCATATGCACACACACACACAACACACACGAACACACACACACACACACACACACACGAACACACACACATACACACATATGCACAACCACACACATATGCCCAAACACGCATGCACACACAAACACACACACACACACACAACACGAGTTTTCTTCAGGTTCAATCAACATAATGCGCTCACAAGGTTTTGTGTATGTATATATATATAGGGAGAATTCACAAAAAACAAAAGATGAAAACAGGTGGTGTAGTCAACAAACGGATGTATTAGTATAACGCTTGGGAAGTGAAAAAGTCTTTAACGTTTTGAGCCTATGCTCTTATATAAATCTCTCTCTCTCTCTCCCTCTCTCTCTCTCTCTCTCTCTCTCTCTCTCTCTCTATATATATATATATATATATATATATATATATATCATCATTGTCATTTAACGTCCCTCTTCCATGCATGCATGGGAAGGACAGTTCACAGGAGCTGGCCAGGTAGAAAAACTACCTGTTGCTATTCTGTCTGTTTTGGCAAGGTTTTTACAGCTGGATGCCCTTCCTAACACCAACCACTCTGTAGAGTGGACTCAGTGCTGTTTGCATGGCACTAGTCACAGGCGAGGTTAGTTTTGGCATGAATTTAAAGCTGGATGTCCTTCCAAATGCCAACTATTTTACAGTGTAGACTGGATACTTTTTACATAGCACAAGCACTGGCAGGGTCACCAAGTAACTCACAAGACAAGGAATTATGAGAGGGGCAGGGGTATTTGAGGAGGGCAACTCGTGCCAGAGGATAAAGGGTTAGAGGGTGACAAAAGGTAGAAACTGGTGCTATAAAGGAGGGGGCACTGGTGGAGGTGATCCAGTATTAGATGACAAAAGTTAGAGTGTGACTGAGAAATAGGGAGGCAGAAATAGGTCTCTTGCTATGGAGGGGGTACATGGTTACACAGTGAAAGGGAGACCAAGAACGAGGGCAGAAATAGGTGTACTGCTGTGGAGGTATATACGTGGCTACCCAACCAAAAGGAAGAGGGAGGGAAAGGAGAGAGAGAGAGAGAGAGAGAGAGAGAGAGAGTAGAAAACAGTGAAAGTGTAAGAGAGAGCAGGAGAGAGATGGTAAAGTCAAGGGTATACTCAAAAGTAACAAGAATCAGAGCATAATGTGATGGTAGAGTAAAGAAAAGAGAGGTATGAAGGTCATAAAATATGAGGTCAGGTGTTGCCAAGACGGCACAGGTAAGGAATGGGGATTGCTGTGACTGGCATAAACCTGGGTAGAGGGCAGTGAGGGCAGGAAAGGGTTTTATAAGACAATCACAGTTTATGAAAAGGAAATGTGAGGAAGAGAAAGATGCTGTTTAGAAGAGGAAATGTAGTTCGGTTTCTTGCCATAGGCTGTCCAAAAAATGTGTTGTTACATGTGGGTGGGGCACAACTCTTCTAGAATATATATAAAAATAGTAATAACAAGGATAATTCTTGGATGGAATCTATAAATACTGTAATGCATCACTACATGCATTTCCACAAATTACATGTATTTTTAAGATCACAGTCGATATTCCTGGGATGATTACGGTGCATATATATTTATGAATGTAGTATGTATATATATATATATGTGTGTATATATATATATATATATATATATATATTATATAGATAGATAGATAGATAGATAGATAGATAGATAGATAGATAGATAGATATATAGATAGATAGATAGATAGATAGATATAGATATAGATATGTATATATATGTGTGTGTGTGTAAAAATAAAGGTGGAAAAGTGGGTGTTAAAATGATGATGATAATCACACACACACACGAGTATGTGTGTGTGTTCATACATCCATTACTTAGATAAATGTTACTAACCCATAACTAAATGCTTTGGATACCTACCCTTTCCAGGGTAATTGTGTTTGTCACTGTATGAAGAGAAATAGCAGGTAATGAGTGAAACCAATAACATGGTTCATAAAGTAAGTGTCAAATATCATATCACTTGTGTTCAGATGCATTTTTTAATGAGAGGGTGGCACAGGTCAATTTAGAATGCATTTGTTTCTCTGGTAACAGTAAACACATATAACAAGCTCTGAAGACTTTGAAATCAATGGTGTATTGGTGTATTGAACACTTTTTATAATTTTCTGCATTAAAACTAATAAAAATAGTGTTTGCTTGATCATGAAATGAAAAATCATCAACTGCTCAATACCATATATATATATATAGTAGCAGAGTTACCCGGTGTTGCCTGAGTTACATACAATTGAAGAATTCGACTTTCTGTTATATTTTCTCTAATGAGCTGGAATACCTATGTTTCGAATTTCATCAAAATTGCAGATGAGGGTTATTTCCCTCTTTACACACCAAAACAAAATTGTAATCATGCCACATGTATCCCATACTACCAATTTTTATGTGCATATTCCAAAATTCCAGTCTTATAGAACCTGTTAAAAGGATTTTGCTCCTGAAAAATGGAGGTCATGGAGCTCTAAAATGTTCTACATAATTTTACCAGTTTCAGAAAATAGTGTCTAAAAAATTATCTGTATAAGATGCTTGAAGCTAGATTTCGTTTCAAAGCAAAAACAAAGAAAAAAAATAAAAGTGATGAAGCTGGGCTTAAAATTCCCAAGGGAATTTATGACTAACCAACTTCTGAAGCAAAGTAGCGTCAAAATAAAAAGCATGTGACAACAACAACTGTAGCAGCAAACAACAAGAACAACAACATGACCAGCATCTACGGCTACTCTTCAATACAAGTAGCATTACTTGGATTCTTGAAGACAGCTCTATTCTGACAAAAATAACTCCAAAATCTTGCAATGCTGAAAATATGTGAAGGTTCTTGTCCTCTCTCAGTCTGTCACCTCTCTCGAGTTCTTTGTAGTTGATGTTGCTAAAGACTGACGACATGGTTGAATGGATTCGACTCGTTTGACCTCAGCCTAAAAATAAAAGCCCTTTAAAAATTCTTTCAGTCATATCGGGGTTTTCTCATTTAGGTTGTTAGGTTCAAAGTTTGACAAGGGAACAAAATGATTTATTTTTATCTTTGATATTTAATGCTCATTGTTAAATGCTTTGATATTTATTGCTCATTCGAAATACTAGTCCAGTTTAATAAAAAAAAAAGATTTTGAAAGGAAACATTTAACTATAAATGATTGCAGACCAACCCCGAAATTACCTAATTTGCAAAGAAATGTATTCGACAATTTCAGACTAATTTATACAAAAAGGAAATGATATTAAAAGCATTACCTACCGTCATCTTGATGCGGTTAACCATGAAGATCACTTCAGAGGTGCTTTTTTTTGCTCGTAAGTCTAACCCTAGCTGAGGCCAGCACACAAGCTAATATACTTTTAACAGGGGTCTTTAATTTTACTAATCTTAGCTGGTCCGAGGATTATATCCAGCCTGGAACTAAGCAACTGAAGTGGAGGGATATGAACCCTTTCCTTGATACAACGAAAGACTTTCCCATACAACAAATCATTACCCGTCCAATAGGGGAAAATAACATACTCGACTTTGTCTTTATTCACAATGTTCAGACCATTCCTACAGCTATTTCCAAACAAAGCATTATACAATTATCTGTATATGGTACAAAGAAATAACCAAGTGCACTGATTATCATCAGTATAAATGTGAATTTATAATCTGAGTACAGAAGCTGAAGGTTTTGAAAAAGATGTCCATAGTTATCCTCTTCCTTTTTGGTTTCCAAAGAAATATTCACATCAGCAGGGCAACTAATCTATACAACAGTACATAACTTCTTTTTGCCTGTCCCAAATAATATCCAGGCTGTTTTCATTTGGTAGTTTTGTAAGAGTATTCAATCAATATTCCTTGTGTTGATGCTTCTGCATGTATTCAATAAAAATTTATATAATAGACGTAGGAGTGGCTGTGTGGTAAGTAGCTTGCTTACCAGCCACATGGTTCTGGGTTCATTCCCACTGCATGGCACCTTGGGCAAGTGTCTTCTTCTATAGCCTTGGGCCGACCAAAGCCTTGTGAGTGGATTTGGTAGACGGGAACTGAAAGAAGCCTGTCGTATATATGTATATGTATATATATGTGAGTGTGTGTTTGTGTGTCTGTGTTTGTTGCCCCAACATCGCTTGACAACCGATGCTGGTGTGTTTACATCTCCGTAACTTAGTGGTTTGGCAAAAGAGACCGAGTACAAGACTTACAAAGAATAAGTCCTGGGGTTGATTTGGTCGACTAAAGGCGGTGCTCCAGCATGGCCACAGTCAAATGACTGAAACAAGTAAAAGAGTAAAAGAGTCTATATAAATGTATATAACAATTTATCCCGTTTTTCTTTTCAGACAACACTGTATATTGTTTTAGCAACAACGTTGTGTCACATAGGTAGATAGTTCCTCAATGGCATTTTTCAGTAGCTGCAGATCACATATAATGTCTCCCATAGAAATCTAACATAATCGACATTTTTGGTTGCATCTTTGGGTTCCAAGGGTTTCTCTGTCTCTTTTTATATTTTTTATTGCAATCCCTTGTTTTTGGACTGCAAATTTTTAAGGCATTTGGAGTGAGATGTGGGGTAACAGTCACCAGTTCAAGAAAGGCTACACTTCATGTTGATACGAGTGTCATCTTCAAGGTGGTGAACTGGGAAAATGCTTAGTGGCATTTTAATCATTGTTATATTCTGAGTTAGAATTCTGCCAAGGTCGACTTTGCCTTTCATCCTTTCAGTACCAGTTGAGCACTGAGGGCAATCTAATCAAAATTGCTGGTCTTGTGCCAAAACTTGAAAGCAATATCATCTTCAAGTCTTCAGGAAACATACCCATACATAATCCTTTTTCGGTATACTGTGTGTTTTAGGTCTAGATCTTCTTTGAATGAGGTGAGGATGCGAGTGGGCTAGATTAGAAATCCCTATCTTAAAAGGTGTGGTTACTAGGGCAAAAAATGCACACTTTGAAAAGCCAACTCTCATTCTTTTATGTGTCTGTCTTCCTCCATCTCTCTCTCTCTCTCTATCTTTCCTCCCTTCCTTTCACTTTCTCTCTATAACGTCGTTTGATAGCGTCTACTATCTTTCCTCTGCTGCCTTCAATATTTTTACGATTTTTAAACCCTTCGTCGTTATTCTCATTCACTCATTATTACTTTCTCTCTCCCCCTCTCTCTCTCTATCTATATATATAGAGAAAGATTCTCATGTAATTCCAGCTGTTTTGGGGTTGTGAGGAAGAGAGTGTTTCCTTATTGGTGAGATATAGGATGTTGTTGTCTTTGCTTTTCAGCACTAGGTTTGTTTATTTATTTATTTTTGCTGCTGTTGTTTGGCAGGTGCTGTTTGAGAGATACTATAAAGCATTTGAAAGCTGTTTGCACTCATCTCAATCTTCTACTTCATTCATCTCTTTTTTATGCGGCTAGGTTGACCACGAAAAAGAAAAAAAACTAGAAAAAGAAAAACCCAAAAGAAGAACCAACTCAGGTGTTTAGCTCTTTAAGGTCCCAGTGTTATAAACACGAAATTTTGCACAAGCAACATATTGAAATATCATTAAAGATTTAGTTTTTGATACCTTTGCTTTGACAGTCCTTGCCTATATATAGATGATGCACTTAAATCAGTTAGTGGCCATGACACACCTTAAGCTTACTCACTGCAGGAATGTATACTCAACTTCAATGATGAAATGCAATGACTTCACTCTACTCAATGATAGCTACTATCATTGATAACATATATCTGTCATGGTCACATGCGAACTTACCCACCTAGTGTAAATATCCTTTTTCCTTTGTATGTATCAATGACAGCAGATTGTTTTATTAATAGTAATGTTTTATGTTTGGAACATCATACAGATTTCTGTCTGTACCATGATGTATTAACTGGACTACACGCATGGCTATCACATGACGATGTATTAACTGGACTTCACATAGCTGTCACATGACCTTAAAACATGGATGATGCAGAAAACTGACCAAAAACTTCCCTTACCTCGACGATCCTCAACTATTCAATCTGTACATTAACTGATAGTGACTTGAGCCACATTCACTCAATGAAAATGAATGAATTTTAAAACAAGAATCAGAAACAATACAGTTTATGACACAGCTCCCTGGCCCTGGAAACTTACTCTTTTGAAAATCATATGAATGTAAAACTTGTTAAGTGTATAAATATTAATTTGAATAAATCTTCATGTACATTCTCTACATTCTCTGTGCATTTTAAACTTCTTTATATATTTATACTAGCTTAAGGTGACCCGCTCTACACGCGGGTGAGGTTGTGGTTGTTACTTTCTGTTGCTTCCTTTCTGGTTTTTATCACCACATTCTCCCTCTTTGTTTCTCTCTCCTTTCTCTCTCACTTTCTCACTCTCTTATTCTTCATTTCTCTCAGACTCTCCCTCGCTTTCTCTTACTCTCTATCTTTCTCTATCTATGTCTCTCCCATTTATAAATAACAAAAGATCTTGAGTAAGTTAAGAAAGGAAAATACTTTGAAAGATCAATCATAAATATCAGGCACTGACAATGGAAAGGTCTGCTTCAAGGCAGACAGCAAAACACTAACATTTAAAAGGGACAGACGAACTTGTGAGCTGAATAAAGATAAAAAATATTGGAAACCAAAGTTTGAAGGGATAGAATCTGAGGATAGTAGAGTCACCATGGCTAGCATTTCTTAACGATGGACAGCAACGTAGTGGCAGTTTAATGGCTGGCATAAAATTTTGAACTTGATGTAAAAGAAAATTCCTAAACAGCAAGTTTTGAAGTGATTCTTTCTTACAACAGTAGACTCACCATGGCAAGCATTCAAACTTCTTCATCATGGACGGCAACACATTGATGATTTAAAGGCTGGCACAAACTTTTTAGCTTGATGTAACAGAGAATTCCTAAAAACCCGCTCCTGTAAATTTTAATCCCCTTCCAGCCCCATTTAGACCTCTTTTCACATTTTGGTTAATATAACCTGATTTCATTCAGGTCTACTCGGGCCACATTTTATAAGATGAGGAATTTTGTCCTAGAGGTCACGCCTTTCATTTGAGGAAAAAAATAGTTGCCATGCAAACTCGCCAGCACTTTTAACATAGGTGTGCATATTTTCAGCACAACTGACCACATAATGCACACATTATATATATATATGTGTGTGTGTACGCATTATATATACAAATGTATACAAATTATACATATATATATATATATATAAATACAGATATATACACTTTGTATATATACATTATATATACATATTTATATATAGAACACACACACACAAACACATATATAAATTAACCCAATAAATATCTGATTCATAATATTTGTTCTCATGATTGTGTGGTGGTAGTGGCGATAATAAAACTCTCTATGAATGCAGACAGACATACAGAGAGAGAGAGAGAGAGAGAGAGAGAGAGGGAGGCGGTGGGGGAAAGATAGCAGTATGTGTCAAACGTCGTTATAGAGAGAAAGTGATGGGAAGGGAGGAAACAGAGAGAGACGGAGGAAGACATGCAGATAAGAGAATGAGAGGACACTTGTCAAAGTGTGCGTTTTTTGCCCTTGTAACAACACCTTTTAAGATAGGGATTTCTAATCTAGTCCACTCACATCCTCACCTCATTTTACATGTCCCTGTAAATTTTGGAGTCAATCCGACGGGATCTAGTGCCCTTTAACCAGTTCCAATGCCAAAACCAGACAAACAAACTTTACGCATTTCAACAATATTTTTTGTTTATCAATGGTAAAAGTTTAAAATTAGAAAAACATCTTAAAAAGTTTCAATGTTGACAAATTAAAATGTTTCAATGTTGATAAATTAACATGTTCAAAAATTAACATTTTTATTTGTCAACATTGAAACATTTTAATTTGTCAACGTTGAAACTTTTAAAGACGTTTTTCTAATTTCTAAATTTATCATTGATAAACAAAAAATATTGTTGAAACTAGTTTGGTATATGTGTAAATAAATGTATTTTAAACATTTACAAGTTTTTGAAATTTAGGTGCATTTTCAACAACACATTTTCCCATATTTTTTCCTGTGTCGAAACACCACCCCATCTTTTGTTATATTTCTGCTGCTTTTAAATAAAGCATATTACTCTACCTCTGGTATTTGAGTACTCTTTTTCTCAACTTGTTTCACATTTATGTGCTTACTCCGGTGTATATATATATATATATATATATATATATATATGTATTGATGAAAATGGTAAGACAACAAAAGAATGAAAGAGACCTCGATATTATGTAAATAGAGGAATTTATCTGTAAATGTAATATGTGACAATTATTAATTGTCACATATTACATTTACAGATATATATATATATATAAATGATATTTACTACATGAACTACGATGAAAAAATATGTGAAAGATATGGTGTATCATTTTTTTTGTGCAAGGGTTCCTTGAGACATGTAATTTACTTTAAGGGTTATGCAAGGGTAAAATAGTTGAGAAACACTGCTCTAACCACTAAGCCTCCACACCCATACGCACACACATACAAACACAGACACACACACATATTGTTGCTGATAGCAGCTGTCTGTCATAGGTTAACGTCAACTGTTCCGTACATAATCATCTCTGGGAAGCTTGCATGGGGCTACGAGGCCTGCTTTTGATTTACAGCAGTGATGACATCTGCTGCAGGTGAAGTTACTTGACACAGCAGAGAAGTGATGCCTCTCCTGAGCTCCTCCATATTCCTTCTGTTGTTTCTTCTCAGTGGCTAGAATTACAAGCTTTAGCAATCAGTGCCATTCATTGTGCTGGAGGGTGTTCTCCCAGCGTCTGGGGTAATGTTGGAGTTCTTCATATGTCTCTTCAGCACATTCTTGTATTCCAACCTCTGACCACCATAGCGTCCCCTGCCCTGACATAGTTCAGCATTAAAAAAACTCCTCCTTTTCACTACCTTATTTTTTACCTCCTTCTTCGCTAAGGCGGAGGTAAATTTTCAGCTGTGTTTGTTTGTCCATGGACAAGATATCTCAAGAACCACTGGATGGATTCGGATGAAACTTTCAGGAATATTTGGCCTTGTGACTGGCACAAACTGATTAGGTTTTGGGATCAAACTGGTACTGGACAAAGATTCTGGATTATTTTTTATATTTTCTTTACTTTACATGTATATGCAAAGTTTTACATAGTGCTCTTAGAGTAGGAAAGATTGTTATTATATTATTATTATTATTATTATTATTATTATTATTATTATTATTATTATTATCATTATTATTATTATTAATGCTAACCACTGATTTGGTAATCAGCATATGATATAAAGCCATAACTCCACCAATTTTAAGTCTATCAACAAACATTTAATAGCAAATCACAAAATTGAGGAATAATTAGAAAGAAAAGAAAGCAAGAAAGCAAGCAAGAAAGAAAGAAAGAAAGAAAGAAAGAAAGAAAGAAAGAAAGAAAAAAAGAAGGTAAGAAAGAAAGAAAGAAAAAGAAGGAAAGAAAGATAAAGAAAAAGGAAGATAGAAAGTAAAAGCTATCAAACAATGCAATCAATAATTGGCAAGTTATTTCAGTTTTTGTAGTTTTGCAAGGATTAACATATGATGCTGTTGTTGTTGATACTGTTGCTAATGTCATTTGTTGAGTAAACAACAAGTCTAAATGGAGTCCATTCACTGGCTGTTAATTAGTAACAATAAATTATCTGAAAGTAATAGTACAAGGATAAGAACAAGGATGGGATTATTGGACTGTGTGAGAGACAACCAATTGAAAGATCCAGAGTTTGTGCTGCATCTGTGTCCAGAAAGCATGGCTATTAAACGGTCGTCTATTTAGCTGTATACAGAGTGCTTTAGCTCGATACAAGTAAAAAGTGCACTCAGCTGCAGATAGGTGTATATCATCATCATCATCGTCGTCATCATCTTCATCATTGTCGTTGTCATTGTCGTCGTCATCATCATCATCACCATCATTGCTATAATCATCATTGTCATCATCATTATCCTCACCATCACCATCACCACCACCACTACCACCATCATCATCATCATCATCATCATCATCATCAACACCACCACCACCACCATCATCATCATCGTCGTCGTCGTCATCATCATCATCATCACCACCACCAACACCATCGTCGTCGTCATCATCATCATCATCATCATCATCATCATCATTATCATCATCATCATCATCATCATCATATCATCATCATCATCATCATCAGCAACATCGCCATCATCATTGTGCTATCTGACTATCATTTGTTTTTGTCTCTGCAAAACTCTCTAAAAAGAAAATCATTTAATGCTTTAGATGAGTCAAAACCCATTTACATGACATCTTTTTTTCTCATCAGTAACTCACTTTTATGCCAATGGAATATTTAACCCTTTAGTGTTCAGATTATTCTATCAAACATAATGCTTATTGATTCCCATTGATTTTAATTAATCATGCATTATCTCATATCTTCAAGATCTTGATGGTGTAATTACTTAATGTAGAATAACATTGTAGGGTAGGTGTGAGAGCCTGGATCTGGTCAGTTTGAACATAAAACAGATTAACTATTTTGGCCGGATATGGCCGGTTTAAATACTAAAGGGTTAAATTGCCTGCTAGGTGGACTAAACAATGGAGATTTTTTAATGAATAAAGATGAGAGTATGTTTAAAATTTCTAATCCTTTATTGCCCTTAAAAATGCTAAGAACTTTCTGGACAACTTAATGCTATCACCACTGGCACTTTGTCACTTATGATGAATGGATTCCAATGCAACAACCTGCTTGTGAAATTAACGTGCAAGTGCCTGAGAATTCCATAGACGTGTTTACCCTCAATGTAGTTCCCTGAGAAATTCAGCGGGACCCAGTGTGTGACAAGACTGGCCCTTTGAAATACAGGTACAACTAATTTTTGCTAGCTGAGCGAACTGAAGAAAATGTGAAATAAAGTGTCTTGCTCAAGGATGCAGCACGCCACCAGAAATTGAACTTGTGACCTTACGATCAAGCCACATTCCTTCACTACCATCACTGTCATAAACATAACAACAGCAAACAACACCATCACCACTATTACAACCAAAACAATCACAACTATAGCATTGCCACAACAATTTCTGTCTTAACCCTTTGCCTGTCCATTGCATTTTTATAAGTTTATCCATACTTGTGTTCAAACTTTTAGCTAACTCTTGTTTCATATGTCCTGAGTAATACTCTTTTACTCTTTTACTCTTTTACTTGTTTCAGTCATTTGACTGTGGCCATACTGGAGCACTGCCTTTTAGTCGAGCAAATTGACCCCAGGACATATTCTTTGTAAGCCTAGTACTTATTCTATCGGTCTCTTTTGCCGAACCGCTAAGTAGCGGGGGATGTAAACATACCAGCATCGGTTGTCAAGCGATGTTGGAGGACAAACACAAACACACACACACATACATACATATATATATTTATGATGGGCTTCTTTCAGTTTCCGTCTACCAAATCCACTCACAAGGCTTTGGTCGGCCTGAGGCTATAGTAGAAGACACTTTCCCAAGGTGCCACGCAGTGGGACTGAACCTGGAACTGTGTAGTTGGTAAGCAAGCTACTTACCACACAGCCACTCCTGTGCCTATAAAACTTTAAAATATAAAACTTTCCTTCCATAGGTCCCACATGGTTGAAAAAACTTGGATATGGGAATCATATATGCTGCATAGTTAGCAGGGAAATATATTCTGTATAATACAGGATGTACAGGATAGGCATGTGTAAAATGATACCTTATTACATTGTTACACATGTAGTTGATGTCAGCAGCTTTTTGTTGTTGACCTCTAGTTGGCATCCATAACTTTAAACAAAATGTGCAAGTAATCATTGCATAATCAGATCAGATGTGGTTTGGCCTAAATGTTAATTTATTTCTAACAAGGCCATACATTTTTTTTAATGGAAGCTTATACATTATTTACATTATTTACATGACCTGCCTTTTGGATCTCCTGAATATCGAAACCTCTCGTATATATGTATATACATACAACCACCTCCCCCAGTAGGATGAAGTTAAAATAATAGACAGTGAACACCACTGGAAAATACGAAAACTGAAAGAAGCAGCACATATGCTAGGACACAACAACCTCCTAAGCAGACTGGGTGCAGACATGAATAGCATATAGGAACTGGTATTAAGGAAGGAGAGGAAAATATTAGATTTATATGCCCTAAAATTCACTCCATAATTGCCCACAGGCATAAGAGCATAGGCTACTAACCCCAAGATTTTGAGTTCGATTCCAGGTAGTGACCTTAATAATAATAATAATATCAAAAAATACCTTAGGAATGAGAACCCAGGTTCAAAATTTCCCCAAGACACCTGATGAAGGCTGGAGGGTATATCAGCAACAAGCAAGATGAGGACAAATATCTGTCAAATATAAATAATGTAAATAATGTACATAATTTCTCATCTCTTAAATATAGAACTGTGGAAGCTTATAGTTGATCAGTTTGACCTAGGTTAAAAACTGACATTCATTATATTGTAATTTGGAATTATGAGAAAGCAAATTTGATCCCAGAAATTTAAACTTAGGATAGAGAGGGATGAAATGTTATGTAATCAGATCTGGAATAGCAGTGGGTTATGATCCTTTCCAGGATATTTGTCTCTAGTGGGTGGAATTGAGGAAATTATTCTCAAACAGGAAATCTGTTGCAGATTCTTCCAAAAATGTGACCTCTACAAAAAGCACCACGTAATTAGCAGGTGTTGGTATTAAACCAAGTGACAGGTCAAGGTGATACAACTAAATTCTTTATTGAGTTTAACATTTTTGCCATGGCCTCTGCTCCATGGAGCTGACCAGTCTCACACTGCCACTACTAAGACACCCCACTGCTACATGTTTCTTTCTCTCACTTATAATACTTGTTGCATCCAATCCCCTTTCCCTACACTAACCTTCTCCAAAAGATGGTCAGTGCAGGGAAAAGAAGTTTGGCTGCGATCCTTCATACTGAGGACATAAGCACTCTAGAATCTTTTCTCTGTACTTGTCTGGATGCTGGTGTTGACCTACAACAGTTTCCATGGAAACATTTAATGGCACCAACCACTGTGATCTTTATTATTATTATGGCCAGGTTCCAACCTGAACAGCAGTAACAAAATCCACCTGCAAACACTTCTCAGTCCATCATTGCTGCTTCAAGGTCTTGGATACATTCCAGGCCAGTGTCTGCAATCAAGTTGTTGATGTGTGACAACATTTTCTTCTGACATCACCATGAAGTAGCTTCTACAAGACTAATTTGGGAGCTTCTAGCGTGGTGCATGCAGTGACCAGTTAGTCACAGCTGTCTTTGCCCAATCTTCTCACCAACTTTCAATAGGTTTCCATAAAAGCATTCAGTGGTCTTGGAGCGCCTGAAAGGGTTATGGACTCTGCCCTTTCCTCCAGATTCAATAAGTAAAAATAGATAAATAAATAAATAAGTAAAAAATAAAAAAAACAACAACTATACTGACAATATTATTATAGTTTTAGACAATTCCCTTGATATTTTAGTTCCATAAAGGAACAAGCCCAAAACATATCAGTAATCTACTTACTTTGCAATAGAACTAAATTCTCTTCTTATAAAGCTTGCAATAAATTTTTAACATTATCACATAATTTAAGTTGGCATTTTCTTCAGCTGGATTATTATTATTATTGTTGTTGTTGTTGTTGTTGTTGTTGTTCTTATTGGTGT
This sequence comes from Octopus sinensis, assembly GCF_006345805.1. Taxonomy (NCBI): domain Eukaryota; kingdom Metazoa; phylum Mollusca; class Cephalopoda; order Octopoda; family Octopodidae; genus Octopus; species Octopus sinensis. The sequence continues at coordinate 96,013,612 of NC_043003.1, forward strand.
TGTTGTTATATCGTATTATTTTAATTTATGTATTTATTTTTGTTTATCATTGTAGTGCTGTGAAATAATCAGCTTTAAGACGTCAGCATATTTTGCAGTTATACCTTCATCTTCATGGATATATCTTCATAATCGATTAAAAAATAAAACAAAACCGATTTTTGAAGTTTTATAAACTTCTATCGCAAAAAAAAAAAAAAGAAAAAGAAAAAAAAATTGTGAATTATTGATATCTTAATTTTTTAAAAATTGTAAAACATTGTTTTGAATATAACATCATCATCATCATCATCATTATCATCACCATCATCATTGCCACCATCTCAACACCATTTTAAAATTTGTTTTTCTATTCTATATCATACACAGACACACACACATGCATATATATGTGCACATTGTATGCATACATCACATACATCATATACATCACATACACATGTGTGCTTGTTTTTCTTTATATACAAGTATATACACACAAATATGCGGACACATACACACATAGAGACAGAGAAATATACACACAACATACATACTTGTGTGTGTGTGTGTGCATCAGTCTGTTTATGTACATGCATGATGTGGTACACACACACACACACACATACACACACACATACAAATATACATACAAACATCCTGATCATACACACATGTGCACACATAGACATGCAAACATTGACATTCATATATGTACTTGTCATATCTATATAAACATTCTAATTGTTTTGTTTTTTTACTTTTCAATTAGAAAGGAAGAGTAAGATTTTAAACCTGTTTTTGATAATTTAAATTTACAGTGATTTTTCATTCATCCTATTTTCATTTTTAAATTGAAATGTTTTAATAAAAGAGAAATTTTTCTATTTGTTTTCAACATGGAACCTTATCACTAGGAAACAATTATTTATTTTTCTAATGACAAGATATGTATGGCGTTACAGGCAATCATTCAATTTACTTCTGCGTCCTTTAGCTCAAGCATGGGCAACCTTTGTCAAGAAACAGGTTGCATGAGTCATAGCTCATCATCAGGTAAGCTGCACTATTAAAACAAAAATTGAAGGTATTTGTTGTGGCCAAAGCCTGTGTTGTGTAACTAGCACCCATGCTACTGGTACATAAAAAGCACCTTTCGAATGTTGGACCTCACAGAGGCAATGACAAATGACTGCGAGCTTTGGCAATATGCTGTGCTTGGGAAGAAAACCCATCAAACCAAGTGAAATTGTAGTCATGGCAGATACTGGTGTAATGCAACTGGCACTCATGGTAGTCGCACGTAAAAGCTACCATTGCACTCTAACAGTGGCTGGCATTAGGAAGGGTATCAAGCCATAGAAACCATGCCAAATCAGGCCAGAGTCTGGTGCCTCTTAGCTTACTGGTCCTGGTCAAACTGTCCAACCCATGCCTGCATGGACAATGGACATTAAATGATGATGATGATGATGATGGTGGTGGTGGTGGTGATGATGATGATGATTTGTTTGTCAAGTGTGCCATTCAGAAAGTCCTTCTGGCCTCGTGGATTCAGCAGGTTGCAAGACTTGCTCCATCCACTACAAGAGTAGATGTGGTAGGTTCAGATAGAGGTAGCACCTCTAGTGACAGCACTGATCATGTTTCCTTGAAAACAAGTCATCTGCCTTTGGTTTCTACTTGATACCCAATTATGATCTGTGGCTTTGGGAACTGGTAACACATGTACCAGCTATAGCCTGGCAAACAGCTTTGACAATTAGAATGGACTAATCTTGATTCTAATTGTCAGACATGCCATTTCAGTAAGCATTGTACACCACTAAGAATGTGATAAGATACTTTAACCCTTTCGTTGCTGTATTTATTCTTTCAATTACTTTAAATATAACAAAGAATTTAGTAAAATAACTTAGTTATCATTCAGCTAGTGTTAGGAACGTAAATCGTGACTAAGATTTTGGTGGAAGATTTTAATGCAAAACTTATGAAAACAAAACACTTGTACTCAGATCCAGAGCCGGTTTCAGCTAGGTTGGGAACAAAAGGGTTAAAAGCCCTAGTCATCTACTCTATCCAGTTCTACCACCAGATGTATTCAATCTGTGATTCACCTTTGTCTCAAATTAGCTCTAAATGAGAGAGTGAGGCTATCATTGTGCAACTGTCTCTCCCTTGAGTTCCATTTTTATACAAGACATCACAAATTTGTTAAGCCAAGGTGTGCAAGTAAGGAATAGCCCCCTCCCACTAATGAAAATATGCTCCTTGTGATACCTGTTTCAACTGTCTTTATGTCTCCTTACAAAGAAAGCATGCCACCACCCATACTGTGACATGACAGTGATAACCAACCTTGGTTCTACATCATCTCCAACTTCTTTTACCATCATATTTGTGTATCTTTGCTCTATATGTTTACTCTACATACAAGGACACAGGTATGTGTGTGTATATATATATATATATATATATATATATACACACACACATACATATACAGGGTGCGATGAGTAAATTGTCACTATTTTATATTTTTTATTTCATGCATGCACATTTGTTGTTTTTAATTTTGTCCACTACACAATATAGTAAGGTCAGTTGGGTATTGACTGATGCAATTCACTCTGCCAGAAATTTGGAAACGATATGCTGTATTGCTTGGCATTCCCCCTGGGAGCTCCAGTATGACCATTTTAGTGTTTGGGTGTCAATCTGAGTGTTTACCAAGTCTTCAAAATATGTACTGAGAGGGATAAAAATCAAACATCCAGTCAACATCATGGTGTTTGGAGTGATCGCTAGTGATGGCGACATTATGCCTCCATTCATCTTCCCACATGGCCTCAGACTCAACATGGAGGCCTGGAGGAAGTGGTGCTGCCCTGAGTCAAGAGAGTGGCTGCTGGAAGAAACCTGTGTCTAGTAACAGGACTGCACCATGTCACCACAAGCAGGTGAACCCAGCCATGGCTATCAGACAATTTCTGCGACTGCATCACCCCTAACATCTGGCCAACTAACTCCTCAGACTACAACCCCTTGATTGCTATGTATGGGGTGCAATTGAGTGAGAGACCAGCAAAATCCCTTGTAACATCAAAGATGAACTGAAGGCAAGGATTATGGCAGCATTCACCAACTTAAACAAGGAGACCATCCAGAAGTGTTGCAGGAGATTCCGAAGTTTGGAGGCCATGGTTGAAGTCAATGACGATTTTATTGAATAGATTTACTCTTTAGTATTTCAAAATATTTTTATGTAATTTTGGTAAATATATCTGTCAAAATGAGATGTCGGTGTTATTTTCCTTTTTGCATAATTTAGACAACAATTTATTTACCACAACCTGTAATTATGTATGTATGTATGTATGTATGTATGTATGTATGTATGTATGTATGTATGTATGTATGTATGCATGTATGTGTGTGTGTGTATGTGCGTGTGTGTGTGTATAGATATATACACATATATAAACAATTTCAGCCTATATTTTGGTTTAGTTTTCAGTTTTAAAAATCCAACAGACAGCACCATATCTTTTCTCATTTTCCCTGGGATATCCTAAAATGTTTGTTATAATGTTGCTTCAATAGGAATTCTAGTATGGTGCCATCCTTTCTAAAACTAAGATATGTAATTTTTTCCTTTGCTTCCTCTTCAATCAGAACCTGTGGTATAGAAACACCATTAGGTTTTACAAAATTCTCCCAGATAAATTTTTAAAAATCTGGGTACTGTGTTAAACTTTTGTTTGTGTTACAAACGAAGTATAATTACCTTTAACACAACCACTATCTTAAAAAATTTAAATGCCTGACCTTGTGTGAATGTCATTATCATTACTGTTATTATTGTTATCTTAAATTTATTTTTCAAACTGTTTAAGAAACCTTTTGTAATTTTTGTTTCTTTTTACTCATTCAGCTGTGTAATTTGCTTTTGTGTTGTCATTTTTGTCTTGTTTGCTATTACAGTATCTTGACTTGTGATTGTGTCTGATAACCATTTAGAATCTGAAACTGTGACTGGCACATACAAATAAATAAAATAAAGTCTATAAAAAAAGCTTTCATTTTTGGTTGGTACTGAGGGCAGGTTTTCCTCAGGTAATTATAATTCCTTTTAGCAACTATTCCAAAGAAAATTTTAATTTGGTAATGCCTAAAATAAAGTTAGAAATATTGAATTTCTAAATGTCTCAAGAGAGACATAAGTGGTGGTGGAGCAATATAGTGGTTGTATACTGTCATCTCAATGTGACAATCCCGTAAGGGAATTACACCACCGCCATTTAGCCCTAGGAAACATCGACGTCTCCTGTCGGCTTTGACACATTTATATTTGCAAAGGGGAGGCAATCACCCCTGCCAGCTGGGACTAAGCACCTGAAGACATATGTTTCAGAGTGTATTGCTCGTCGTCAGTTCAGGGTAGCTTGTCTCGCTCGCTGAGATGACTGCAACCTCTTCGCAAATATCTCATATTTTCAGTAAAATTTATTTACCAATCACTGAAATTAGAAATATCGAATTTCTAAATGTCTCAGAGAGACATAAGCGGTGGTCTTCAGGTGCTTAGTCTCAGCTGGCGGGGGTGATTGCCTCCTCTTTGCAAATATAAGGACACAGAAAATGTGTCAAAGCCGACAGGAGATGTCAATGTTTCCTAGGTGTAATTCCCTGTAGGAACTGGCACATTGAGTTGACAGTATACATCCACTATAAAATAAAGATGTCTTGGAGAAAGAAGAAAATGTGTCTTCATGCCACTAGAGTCGATGATGATGATGTTGATGATTCCTATATGCAGTAGATAAACTATGACTCTGATGAATGTTCCTGCCATCTAACTGTCTTGATATTTACATATTTTCATGACTAAAAATTTGTAATAAACTAAACACCATATCTTGTGGAAAAGATAACTAAATGGTTCGTATAAAAAATATAGGTAGTTATTTCAGAATTCAAACAAGAAAACTCAGGCAGTGTTAGAGCTCTATTGAAAACTTAAATTCCTCTTTGTGTGGTAAGTAGCTTGCTTACCAACTACATGGTTCTGGGTTCAGTCCCACTGCATGGCACCTTGGGCAAGTGTCTTCTACTATAGCCTCGGGTTGACCAAAGCCTTGAGAGTGGATTTGGTTGATGGAAACTGAAAGAAGCCCATCGTATATATGTATATGTATATATCAGTAATTATTCTATCGGTCTCTTTTGCCGAACCACTAAGTTACGGGGACGTTAACACACCAGCATTGGTTGTCGAGCAATGTTGGGGGAACAACCAATGCTGGTGTATTAACGTCCCCGTAACTTAGCGGTTCAGCAAAAGAGACCGATAGAATAAGTACTAGGCTTACAAAGAATAAGTCAAGGAGTTAATTTGCTCGACTAAAGGCAGTGTTCCAGCATGGCTGCAGTCAAGTGATTGAAACAAATAAAAGAGTAAAAGAGTAAAAGAATACAGGTAGTTATTTCAGAATTCAAACTAGTTGTTATATGGGAAAAGGTTCTCATTGAAGAGGAAAGGAAAGGTCTATAGGAGTTGTGTGAGAGCTGCAATGCTGTATGGGAGTGAGACATGGTGTTTGAGAGATGGCAATTTTGAGAAGGACTAAGAGAGCAATGGTGAGAGAAATATGTGGCATGAGGCAGTTTGATAAGAGGACTGAAGACTTGATGGGGATGCTGGGTTTGAAGGAATTAGAGGAATGGTTTGCAAGGGCGAATGGAGTGTGGTGGTATGGGGGAGCTGGCAGAATTATTAGCACACCGGGCGAAATTCGTAGCCGTATTTCGTCTGCTGTTACGTTCTGAGTTCAAATTTCGCCGAGGTCAACTTTGCCTTTCATCCTTTCGGGCTCGATAAATTAAGTACCAGTTACGCACTGGGATCGATGTAATCGACTTCATCCATTTGTCTGTCCTTGTTTGTCCCTTCTGTGTTTAGCCCCTTGTGGGCAGTAAAGAAATAGGTATGGGCATGTGTTGAGGAGGTATGAGGAGCATGTTCTGAAGAGGGTGCTAGAGTTTGAGGTAAATGGACAGCGAAAGCAAGGTAGACCGAGGAAAATGTGGAGGGGACATGTGGAAGAGGAGACTAGGAGGGTTGGCTTGAGAAGGGAGGATGCCCAAAACAGGGCAAGATGGCAAGATGGTGTGAGGGCAGTTGCTATGGCATTGAGGTAAATCCGGCCATCCCCGTTAACGGGGACAAAACCTGGATTTAAACTAATGGAAGAAAAACAATTATCTTAAGCAAAAAGACAGCAAGCTGGCAGAAACATTTAAATGCCAGACAAAATATTTAATGGCATTTCATCTACTTTTATGTTTTGAGTTCAAACATCAACTTTGCTTTGCATACTTTTGGAGTTAATAAAATAAGTACCTGTTGAGGACTGGGATCAATGTAATCGACTTACTCCATTTCCTAAAATTGCTGATCTTGTCCCAAAATTTGAAACCATTATTACCTTAACCCTTCCATTACCAACCCAGCTGAAACCGGCTGTGGCTCTGTAGTACAAATGTCTTGTTTTCATAAGTTTTGAATTAAAATCTTCCACCAAACCTTAGTCACAATTTATGCTCCTAACACTAGCTTAATGATGACTAAGTTATTTTACTAAATTCTAAATTACTAAATTTCGGTAACGAAAGGGTTAACCAAAGAGCCATTTTTCTCAGTCAAGCTTACCACTAAAATGGAGCCATGATTATGAGGTTTTTGTTGATGGCTGGAGTATAACAGACCATTCCATATTACACTCAGTCAGCATTAGTTTTTGGCTGAATAGATGGGAGCAATGAGAAATGAACATAACTTGCTGCTTCATTCAGGAATTGAACCCATGACATAACTGCAAGATGAACACCCAAAACCACTGTCATACACCTTCACTAAAGTCAGAAGAATCAGGTAGGTTCACTCATGAGTACAAAATATTAGCTGCAGTATGCTCATTGATCTTGTACCAAAAAAAAAAAAAAAGAAAAAACCACAGATAATAATTCATTGCTATCTGTTGTTTCTAAATTCCTTTCAGACACCTGGCATAAAATGTGATGTGTGGGGAAATTTTGTGACATTCATAACTTTCTCAAAGACATTATTGATAAAAGTACAATGAAGTAGCACCTTGCATCAAATTGTCTCAGTTTTGCAAAAGTTTAATGTCTCCTGCACACATGTTATCACTAATTAATATTGTATAGAATCAATCCTCATGTCTAACGATGAGGCTCTAAATTATTGATTTGA
>NC_043003.1:96025866-96030866 GCF_006345805.1 Octopus sinensis
TACTATTAAATTAGTATCCAATTTTCTCACCCTTATTAGTTGATTATATATATATATAATATATATATATAACAATATAAATAATATATATATATGATAATTTTAAGTGCCTCATTTTTGTATAAGGGCTTATGGCAAACAAAGATGTGGAAATACGTGCAAGAATTCTCACAAAACTTGATCAAGTGGACCAAAGTGTAACCTGCAAACAGTTGTAGAGAAGTGTCAAAAAATGGTAAACTTATGTCAGAACATAAAGAAAATTGAAGAGAAGGAGTTCTCACAAGTACAAGCATATTGACTAGGAAGGTATAAACAAAAGAATTTTAAGACCAAACCCATGCTACGGATGTGGAGCCCAACATTTTAGGAAGGATTGTCCTTTCAAAATACCAAAGTGTTACAGTTGCCAACAAGTAGGACATGGAGGAAAAAGACAACAGAAAAAGAAGCAAACGGGAGAAAGAAATACAGAGACTTTACCTGTTGACCTAGGCGGGATGAGCGATCACTGTCAAGAAATAAACACGTCCTTGCACGCTGCTGTCTCTCCCCGAACTAGCCCGCCTGTGCTTCCTGCCCACGCGTGTGCCTGTGGCTGTTCCACCAGCCCCTGCAGTCTTCACTTCTGTCTACCTCATCTGCAATCTTCTCCACCAACACCACATAGCTCATCACAGCCCATTACACCACAAACACCACAGTTAATAGCAACAGCTTTTCTTTTGTCAAAGTTTTCAAGAACGTTATATATTGCTTTGCAAGTACCAATGTTTGTAGCTTCAGGAAAGCAAGAGCTGGTGCATCATAAATTATACTGAAAGTCATTAAGAAAGGAAAGAGTTTGATGGTGATGACTGTGGTTGTTTAAGTGCTTCCACTGTCATGGAGATATTAAAAAGTTGATTGGATAACAGTTTCAAGGGTCAGTGAGATTGTCCCTCTCAGCAGGTACTTAGAATAAATATGAATATAATAAAAAGTTTGCTGAAAATCGCATTAAGCTTTGGTGTGCACTATTTGCTAGTTGCCTCATTCTGTTAGAGTGATTAGAAAAGTTTTCTCCATTATATGAGCATGATGAAGAAGGTGGAGTGCAGAAGAGAAGTGTGGGCAGATTTCTGTCATATTGCTTTGTGTAGCTTGGATCTAGAAATAAAGTGATCACAAATATGGAGCTTTTATTCATGGGAGTGCAACTTACAGAACACTTTTGGGTGAGGAATAGCAGGTATGAAAGTTCTGCAAAGTTAGTATAGATTCCCTTGGCAAAAGCCAAGAAATTTAATGAAGTAAATGGAAAACTTAAGGCTATATGATGCCTTTTGTTACCAACTCGGCCAAAACCGGCTCTAGCTCTGTAGTAGAAATGTCTTGTTTTCATAAGTTTTTCATTAAACTATACCACCAAATCTTAGTTGCAATTTATGTTCCTAACACTCGCTTAATGATAATTAAATTATTTTACTAAATTCTTTGTTATATTTAAAATAATTGAAAGAAACACAGAGCATCTCAAAATAAATACAGTAACGAAAGGGTTAAAGTATTCGTTAGGTTTCTGATTATGATCATTTTTCAATCAGTGTAATGGTGAATACTGTAAAAATCCATATAATTTGCACACCTGTGTAATTTACACAGGTGATTTTCAGGATAAAATTTGTTAATAAAGCTTCTACTCTTGTAAAATTCACACCCAAAAGTTTTCAGAATTGCCAATATAACCAGGGAGAAAAGGTTTTCAGTTTTGTTGTACTTAGCATAATGTCACTTACTAATTAGATTTTATTAAATTTTCATTAAATAAAACAATTAAATAAAACAGTTATCACATTGAAACCTATTAAATTACAAAGTGCTGGTGTTGTTTATAATAAACTTTATTTTATATTTCTTGCCCACAAAAGATTATATATGATCTTTGGCATACTGCTGTATGTCTTCTCAAATCATGATCACAGGAAAAGTTGTTGATAAGAATTATGAACAAAAACAAAGCTGAAAAGTCAATTATCAGAATTCTGGTCGGTTGAAAGCATCTTCTTGTCTCAAGCTCTGATTTTCTACCTATTCTTGTCAGAACCTTTGATACATCAGACTTCAAAAAGTAGTTAACCGTTTAACAGTTTTAGTAAATTTATACAGTAAAAGTAAGCATTATACCGTCCAGCATAAATAAAAGTCAACTTCATTATAGTTCAGTCCTTATTTTTTCAGTAAAAACGTATTCTGACATTAAATGAGTCAACTTCCGGTACAAATATTTGTTTTGTATGCCTTTTTTCAACAAAAAAACTTTAAAAAAAATTCTGGAAATGATCTACTCTAGTAATTTACACATCCCTAAAGTTTATTTTTATTTTTACGAAAAAGTGTGTAAATTACATGCGTTTTTACGGTATTTTCCTCCTAGTTGATGATGACAAGGTGTTCTTCTCCAGATGTTATAGTCACAGCCATGTTATTTGGAAGAATATATTAGAATTTTATTATTGGCTTAAGTGTAAGAAATGCTGATTAATGGTTATGAATAGTTGCCTAGCGAGGTTTGAATTCACCATTACTGGTTTCATTGTAGAAATATAAATATTGGCTTCAGAATATGGGATGGATGGAAGTACTCCGTCGATTTCGACGATGAGGGTTCTGGTTGATCCGAATCAACGGAACGGCCCGCTCGTGAAATTAACGTGTAAGTGGCTGAGCACTCCACAGACACGTGCACCCTTAACATAGTTCTCGGGGATATTCAGTGTGACACAGACAGTGACAAGGCCGGCCCCTTGAAATACAGGTACAACAGAAACAGGAAGTAAGAGTGAGAGAAAGTTGTGGTGAAAGAGTACAGCAGGGATCACCACCATCCCCTGCTGGAGCCTCGTGGAGCTTTTTAGGTGTTTTCGCTCAATAAACACTCACAATGCCCGGTCTGGGAATCGAAACCGCGATCCTATGACCGTGAGTCCGCTGCCCTAACCACTGGGCCATTCGCCTCCTGGCTTCAGAATATAACTATAGTTAAAACATGTGTTTTATTCGAGATAATCCTGTCTACTAAAGATACAAGGACTGAAATTATGGGGGAGGGGACTAGCTGAATACATCGACCCCAGTGTTTCACTGGTACTTAATTTATCAACCCTGAAAAGATAAAAGGCAAAGTCGACTTTGGTAGAATTTGAACTCAGAACATAAAGATGGATGAAATGTTGCTAAGAAGCTAACGATTCTGCTAGTGTTTTATTCAAGATAATAATTACAACTGAATGGAAGAGAAAATTCTCTGAACCAGTCCTATGAATTTCAACACTTTCCAGTGGCTAATAGCATCAAAGAAAAAGGATTTCTGCTTGAATAATGCAGAATATACCAGCTTTTTATACGCAAAACATAAACATGTGTATGAGTGCATGCATTTACAAAACAGTCAGTCACTGATAAGTTTATATTTCATCATGATACAATAAGTGTAATCAAGTAAATGACATGTAGATGTTATAATGATATGGCAGAATTCAACAGTAAACACCATGAAATATCTTTCTAACAGATGGTTGAATCAAATAGCAGGTTGAGGGTAAAACAAATGCGAGTAGAATAACAATTGAAATATCTTTAATTCAAGAACTGGAAATACATACAAATATAGACACATATAGATATCAGTCTGGCTGTCTTTCTGGTTACATGTCTGGCTGTCTTTCTGGTTACATGTCTGGCTTTCTGCCAATATTTCTCTTTATCTTTCTTTTATCTTTTACTTATTTCAATTATTGGACTGCAGCCATGCTGGTACACTGCTCTGGAGGGTTTTAGTTTGACAGATCATCTCATGCCAAGGAAACAGTGAATAAAACATTCACTGACATTGCAAATAGCTGCCAGGCTGAATAAAAATTCAGTGTATGCAATTAAAATAGTATCAAATTAATGTAGCAATCTATAGAGCAGAAGTATTATGTCCTGTCTGAGTTTATTAGTACCTAAAAAAATTCAATCTCAAAAATTTAGTATATTTTGTATAAATTACTTTAAAAAGATGCTGTCAAATTTTATTCACTCAGAAATATTGCATCCTCTCTATCTAAGAGACAGTTTAAAGTTGAGCAATGGTTTGTGAGTGAACTTGGCAAATGGTAAACTATGTGGGAGCCTTTGATGAGTGTGTGTGCGTGTGTGTGTATGTGTGTGTGTGTATGTATGTGTTGTGTTTCTCCTCCCACCCACCACTTTTAACTATTGGTGTTGACTTGTTTAAATCCCCTTAACTTCGAGGCTAGGCAAAAGAGAATGACAGAATAAATACCATACTTAAAATCCAAAACAAAACTGAAAAAAAAATGTAAGTTCTGGGGTCAGTTTGTTTGAATAAAACCCTTCAAGGTGGGGCCCCAGCATGGTTGCACTCTAATGACTGAAACATGTAAAAGATGAAGAAAAAAATGAAATAGAGTACAATAAAAAAAAACAAGCAAGCAGAATCTAAAATGAATTTTTATTCTTTAACATTTTCAATTTTCTCACAAAACATGATTTTCTTTTCTAAACACTGTTTTAATTTTTATAATTACTTACTGCAAAGCAATTATTTTCCTGGTCAGTAAATGTTTTCAATGTTTATAACTGTGCTTAAGGTGGATATACAGTATTCTTAGATGTTTATGTCTGGAACTAAAAATAACAAATTTCATTAAAGTCACAAAGTCTATGACTTTCTCCTTGAGAAGATGTACCACTATGTGAGTTTTCGGTCTACTAGCTGCAAGCAAGCAAGTAGCTTACAACATGGAACACATGCACACACACACACACACACACACATGTATATATGTATAAATGTATATGCATATGTATGTGTTTATATATTGGGTCATCCCATAAATAATGCAGTTTTTTCAATTGCTTGAACTAAAAGTTGTAGGAAGATGAGATAAACTACTTGCATCAACTTGTTATAAAAGTAGGTAGTAATTTTACTTTGTCCTTATTCTTAGTGC